>NC_083460.1:42936310-42948810 GCF_030014155.1 Tachysurus vachellii
TGAAACAGAGTCTCAGCGACGCGAGGACGCTCAAATGAAACGCTCACACAATGTGAAACATCACGATTCTGATACACCAGACTCGCCTTTGTGTTTCAGACAGAACATCACGCTCGTCTTCTTTCCTCTCTTTCTTCCTCGTGGCTCTCAGTAAATATTTCAATCACTGCTAACGATTTTGTTTAATTTTCTCTGTAATTAACGTCTCGGAGAGAAGGCTGCGCTCTGACTTTCACTGGACTGCAACGGCCTTACAGACTACAAACTGGAACTTATGCCCCTTTTCCACCGGGGCAGTTTGAGTGCTGGTTCGGAGCCTAATTTAGAACCAGTTCTTTCTTTTCCGACAGCCAAAGCACCGGCTCTGAACCAGCAAAAGTGGTTCTTAAGTAGCACCAAAACGTTGCTGGTCTACCTTAAGTATACTAATGTTTAATACACTTTTACTTTACCGTGATATGATACATTATCAGCACACATGATAGTAGTTAGCTACATGCTAAGGCTAACTTTTTTCTGTGTTAATGATAAAATAACGTTATGTACTTTCTCCATAACAACCAGTACCCGGTTCTTTTTTGGTGGAAAAGGGGCATAAGAGCTGGACTTGAGGATCATGTGTCTGTCAGGGTGTCAGACGTTCAGGATCTGGGACGATGGAAGTGATGGATTCTGCAGACACGTTTAACTGGTCAGATGTTTGTGTGAATTCATGTTCTCATCTAACCTGTATGTGCGACACTTAGTCTGGTCACTAAGCCGGAACGAGAGTGAATCACTGTATTAGACGTCATCTTTACATCAGCTGGACATGAGATTGTAACTTTCTCTTTATTAAAACAAATCTATACAAATACAGTCTGAGTTAAACCAGATGCAGAAGAGAACCAGAAAACACTTTCTTCACCAGAACCATGAAATCAGAGCCCCAGAGACGTGGATTCTGCTTCGAGGCTTTGTCAATGTTAATAAGCGCTATATAAAATTTGAAGATGATCTCCTGCTGCTGTGACTGGTGCTGTGGAGCTCAACATACAGATACAACACACATGGAGTAGATCATTGTAGAATGAGCTTTGTTTAAAACCAGGAATGAAAAACAAGGATCAGACTTTCACAAGAAACAGCAGCTTATACACTCATTCATCATGTCTCACAGAACAGGTGAAGACAGGACGATTACACACCAATAACATTACAGAACCTTTTTTAACCAGTGGTGAGATCTTACTCTGAATAGCATCATCATCAGAGTCTGAAGAACCAATCAGATTAAACCCAGAGTTCTGAAGAAAAGTGCACTGAGTGAATCGGATGAATGACTGATCATCAGTGTTGGGTTAGAAACTTCAGACCAGTAGCCACTTACTGATCACATGATGATCATTTAAACATTTCTTTCTGACAGAACTTCCTTCTAGTTTTACTTAGTGTTTGTATTTAAGTGATTGGACACAGTGCCAAGCTTCACCCCGGGCCAGACGACTACACTTATTGTATTTAACGTAGACAAACTGTCAGACATCTCAGCAGTGTGTCTCCTCTGGAGAAAAAAAAAAACACACCCATACAAACACACACATACAAATACTACGGTGGCCAAGAAGTGCAAAACAAATTAACAAATCCGAAAACAAATTAACAAGTCAGACAACCCAGAAACGGTAGTGTATTGTTTTTGAATGGAAACTTACCGATCATTGGACAAGACACCTGTCACTCAAGATATACAGGTATGGAATCTTATGTGTAATGTGTAAAGTTCTCCATTTAAATATAAGAAAATAACAGAATTAATCCACAGTAATCCATTCCATCCATCCATTACAACTTTTCCCTGCGGCAGACTGTTGTACTTCATGTATACCTTGAGTGACAGGTGTCTTGTCCAATCACAAACTATACCAACCGCTTCCGGGTTGTCTGAAATGTCCTTGTGTTTTCTGATTTGTTCATTTGTTTTGCACTTCCCGGCCTCCGTAAAATACACACCCAGACAAACACACACATATACAAATACACACCCAGACAAACACACACACATACAAATACACACCCAGACAAACACACACATACAAATACACACCCAGACAAACACACACACATACAAATACACACCCAGACAAACACACACATACAAATACACACCCAGACAAACACACACACATACAAATACACACCCAGACAAACACACACATACAAATACACACCCAGACAAACACACACACATACAAATACACACCCAGACAAACACACACACATACAAATACACACCCAGACAAACACACACACATACAAATACACACCCAGACAAACACACACACATACAAATACACACCCAGACAAACACACACATACAAATACACACCCAGACAAACACACACACACATACAAATACACACCCAGACAAACACATACATACAAATACACACCCAGACAAACACACACATACAAATACACACCCAGACAAACACACACACACATACAAATACACACCCAGACAAACACACACACATACAAATACACACCCAGACAAACACACACATACAAATACACACCCAGACAAACACACACACACATACAAATACACACCCCGACAAACACATACATACAAATACACACCCAGACAAACACACACATACAAATACACACCCAGACAAACACACACACACATACAAATACACACCCAGACAAACACACACATACAAATACACACCCAGACAAACACACACATACAAATACACACCCAGACAAACACACACATACAAATACACACCCAGACAAACACACACACACATACAAATACACACCCAGACAAACACATACATACAAATACACACCCAGACAAACACACACATACAAATACACACCCAGACAAACACACACACACATACAAATACACACCCAGACAAACACACACATACACACATTAAACCTGTGCAGTTCTGAAAAATGGATAAAGTCTCCTTAATAATCATGTCTAAGATTTATAATTTATGCATTTTAGTGCATTTTAAAGTTTAACTATGAAGGTGATGATGTGATGATGTGATGATGAAGCTTTATCATCTGAGAAGTCATTCTGTTGCTCACTGTGATGCAGTTCCTCAGTCAAAGTTCACCAAAGAATCGACCAAGGCATCACTCGTCTTCACGCTGCATCCTACCTGACACTAATAATAATCTGAAATGATCTATAACTGTCTCTTTCACATTGCACTTCACACGTCTCAGAGTTCAGCTCGTATCCGTCGATGTGTCCTCGGTGTATTGGCAGGAGATCAGACAGGACGCTGTAGATTCAGTTACATATCAGGATGTTGATCTGCAGCACAAGGACTCTGCTTAGTGAACAATATTGGGATTGGTGATGATACATAACTGAAGTGTCCAACAATCTGATGACTGGCCGCTTTCAGACACTTTGCTGCATCACAATCTTCTCACCTCCAGCCAAAATCCTGTCAGCTTCTTTTGTGCTGATTAAACTTTCTGTTCTGGTCTTCATTTTAAAACACCGCCTGTTCTATTCTGAGATGTTATTAACATTAGATAACTTAGTTCTCTGATAGTAAACTAGCTCACTTTAGTCACATCAGACATTCACTGTTACACACCACTTTAATGGAATTGATAAACGTTAGAGATAAATAGTAACTTAATTTTAAACTTGAAACTAATTTTATTCTGTTTCTATACTTGAACACACATTCACACATACACACACACATAAACGAACACACGCACATACACATAGACACACACACAAATAAATACATACACACACATATATACACACGCACACAAACACACATACATACATACACACATTCACACATACACACACATAAACACACACACGCACATACACATAGACACACACACATAAATACATACACACACATATATATACACACATACAAACAAACACACATATATACACAAACACACACATACACACATACATACATACATACACACATACACACACACACAGAAACATACATACATACACAGACATACACACATACATACACATACACAAACACACATACAAATACGCACACACGCACATACACACATACACACACATACAAACACACACATTTACACACATACATATATGCATACATACACACACATACACACACACATACATACATATATACATACACACACACATATATTACACACATAAACACACATAAACACACACACACACATACACAAACACACATACATACGCACATATACACAAACACAGATACATACACACGCAAACACACACACACACACACACATGATTTTATCTGAATCTGTCTGTTGTCAGCAAAGTGGTCGAATACTAGAACAGTGCCCCCTGCAGGACTGGAACACTGGTACTTCACGTGACGGTGAATAAGAAACAGCAAAGAATTTTATGGAAGCTTTTACACTCCTGGATGAGGTTTGATCTTCATGCTCCCCTCTGAGATGCCATGCTGAGGCCTTAATGCACGATGACACTGTGGTTAATGAATTTAGACTCTGAAGGTGAAAGTAAAAGTGACTGGACGTGAGGAAAGAGCAAAACATGAACAAAACAAAGAAAGAGGGAAAATGGGAAGTGTGTCCTTCTGGCTGATGAAGGTTTTGTTTCTGTCTGCTGTTCGTCTTCACTCACAATCAACACATAGTGCTGTATTTTTTTTTAGATAACCAGAACAGAATTAGTTCAAATTATTTTAAGATTCTTTTAATTGCTTTTGCTGCCTGAAGCCCTGCTCAGTGGCGTGAAAGCCGTTGTGGAGTTCACACACTCTCACTGTCTGATTCACACACACTTATCTTCCCAACTCACAGTAAAGCTTTATGAAGCAGTCATGTCTTCATCTCTACACAAACCTGGGACGTGATTGCGAGCTCTGAATTATATTTCCACCAACACTAAAGCTTTAAATTAAAAAAGCAGTGGGTGTGCATTTCACTGGACGAGCTAATATTCCTGATTCCAACGTGGCGATTAACGGCGCTTTTATAACTCTAATTATTGCACACAATTACAGTATATCAGGTTTTAGGAGCCCTTTGTGTCGTGTTCATACATCACACACACACGCACACACACACACACACACACACACACACACACATACACACTCACATACACACGCACACACACACGCACACACACACACACACACACACACACACACACACACACATACACACTCACATACACACGCACACATACACACACACACACACACACACACACACACACACACACACACGGTGGCCTGCTGCAGTGTGTTAGAGGAGACACGTGAAGATGAAGATCACTGGACGCTTTACTGCATTGTTTTGGTTTGATTATTTTTTTCAGAATATATTCAGGTTCAGTTTCATCACAGTGACCGAGTGTTTATTACAGATATAATTCCAAGATATAATGACTGTCATTATTTGATTCAGTTTTGGATTATTTTTGAGTTTATACAGAGTGAACACACCGGCAATAACAATAGCATCTTACAAGAAAAATACTCGCTCGAAATACTTTTTGATATCACTAACATTTTATTTGTTTTCCTGAGCGTCCACTTCTAGCTGGTTAGCCTGCTAGCATCACTAGCCTGCTAGCCCGGATACCGCTAGTTCTCTACACCCTCTCTCACCAATTATCTCTGTTGTACTTGCCCTATAACACCCTGTCGCTTGTGTGTCTGCCTTTGAGTGCAGGTGAGGACACGTTTGAGCTGCACTCGGTGGAACTGGAGCTGGAGGCCGTGGAGAAGCAGATCCTGAGCCAGCACACCGGAGCTGTCGTTCTTCATGCCGGCCCGAACGACACCAGCCTGATGCAGTCAGAGATCCTGAAGGGGGACTTCAAGACCCTGGTGGAAACGGTTCACAGCACATCACCCACGGAAAGAATCACCATGTCTGGACCGTTTCCCACGTACCAGCAAGGAATCGAGAGGATCAGTAGACTTTTTGCTTTAAATGAATGGTTACAGTCATGGTGTCATGATCAGAATTTACTCTTTATTGATAACTGGAATGTTTTCTAGGAGCGTCCTAGACTGTTCCGTGCTGATGGCCTGCACCCCAGCAGAGTTGGAGCTGAAATCCTCTCGGACCACATCTCCAGGGCGCTGCACACTTTCTGACTGGTAAAATAACCTTACTGCACTCTGCCTTACTGAAACTTGGAATAAACCAAATGACTACATCGGTCTAAATGAGTCTACACCATCAGGATATATCTATAAGCATGAGCCTCGTCAGACTGGTCGTGGAGGTGGTGTTGTCACTATCTTTAGTGATTTCCTTACTGTTACCCAGAGAACACGGTATAGATTTAATTCTTTTGGAGTGCTTGTTCTTAATGTTACACTCTCGCACATGAGCACGAAAAATTCCCTGATGTCTCTTGCTCTAGTGACCGTGTACAGACCCCCAGGGCCCTACACTGATTTTCTTAGAGATTTTGCAGATTTTCTTTCAGACCTATTGGTTAATTTTGATGAAGCATTAATTGTAGGAGATTTTAACATTCATGTTGACGACACAAACAATACTTTAGGTCTCACATTTATGAACATACTAAACTCATTTGGACTTAAACAAAACATCACTAGAACAACTCATCATCGTAATCACACACTAGATTTAATAATATCACACAGAATAGATGTCACTGATATAGATATCATACCTCAAAGTGATGACATCACAGACCATTACCTCATAATGTACACACTACCTGTAGAACAGACTAACTGTGTCTCACCACGTTATCGACTCAGTAGAACTATTATTCCGACCACTAAAGACAGATTCACAAATAACCTGCCTGATCTGTCTGGACTTCTTGGAACAAAATAGTTGATGTTCAACATGTGAGAGCATCTTGTGACTCAGTCTCACCTAAAGCTCTACACTCACAACTACAGTGCTTTACAAGTACAGGACAGGAAGAGTTAGATAAACTTATTACTACAGCTACATCAACAACTTGTTCACTAGACCCCATTCCAACTAAATTACTGAAAGAAGTGTTACATGAAGCTGGTGAGACTCTTCTTAATATTATTAACTCCTCACTATCTTTAGGTTACGTCCCTAAATCTTTCAAGTTGGCAGTTATTAAGCCACTCATTAAGAAACCTAACTATCAAATTACAGACCTATTTCACACCTAACGTTTATGTCTAAAATACTAGAAAAGGTGGTCAACTGAGCTCCTTCTTACAGGAGAACAATATCTTTGAAGAGTTTCAGTCAGGTTTCAGGCCCCATCATAGCACAGAAACTGCACTTGTGAAAGTCACAAATGACTTGTTCTTAGCTTCGGATCAAGACTGTATGTCCCTATTAGTTCTACTTGACCTTAGTGCTGCATTCGACACTATAGATCACAACATTCTCCTAGATCACTTACAAAATTACACAGGTATTCATGGACAGGCTTTAAGTTGGTTTAGATCCTACCTGTCTGATCAACACCATTTTGTAGAATTAAATGGTGAATTTTCCAGTTTATTGCCAGTTAATTATGGGGTCCCTCAAGGATCAGTTCTAGGACCTCTGCTTTTCTCGATATACATGCTTCCATTAGGGAACATTATTAGAAGACATGGGATTAGTTTCCACTGCTATGCTGACGACACACAGTTATACATCTCATCAAAACCAGATGAAATTGCTAAATTGTCCAAATTAACTCAATGCCTTAGAGAGATAAAAGACTGGATGAGCTGCAATTTTTTGTAATTTATGACAGAAATATTACTTATCAGTCCAAAAACCAGTACACAGGAACTCTCACAATTTAACTTCCATTTAGAGGGATGTACTGTTACTAGTAGCTCGACAGTGAAAGACCTGGTGTTTATTAGACAGTAACTTGTCTTTAAAATCATATCACCATATTACAAACACAACCTTCTTCACCTTAGAAATATTGCCAAGCTGAGAAACATCCTGTCTGTATCTGATGCTGAGAAGCTAGTTCATGCTTTCATGACCTCTAGACTGGACTATTGTAATGCATTACTAGGTGGTTGTCCTGCATCTTTAATAAATAGGCTACAGTTAGTCCAAAATGCAGCTGCCAGAGTTCTCACTAGGACAAGAAAGTATGACCATATAACCCCAATTTTATCATCTCTACACTGGCTACCTGTTAAGTTTAGAATTGATTACAAACTGCTGCTACTTACGTACAAGGCTCTTAATGGTTTAGCTCCGATGTATCTAACTAGTCTTCTAACACGTTACAATCCTTCACGCTCTCTGAGATCACAAAACTCAGGACTTCTGGTAGTTCCCAGAATATCTAAGTCTACTAAAGGTGGTAGAGCGTTTTCTTATTTACTATTCCAAACTCTGGAATAGTCTTCCTGATAGTGTTCGGGGCTCAGACACACTTTGAGAATCTTGAGACATCTAGGGATCTACCAGCTCCAGTTAGACTATGTTATACTAAAGAGGAGATTTGAACTCCAAATGGTCTTTGAGGACAACAATCTCCTCATCAACACAACATTTATCAGACTGTATATTTATAATCACACCCCCAGTGTCACCCAGATGAGGATGAGGTTCCCCTTTGACTCTGGTTCCTCTCAAGGTTTCTTCCTTTACCATCTAAGGGAGTTTTTCCTCCCCACAGTCACCTGAGTCACCTCAGACTTGCTCATTGGGGATAAATACATACACAAATATATCTAATATTAATCTTGAATTTTGTATAATATCAATTTTTTGTGAACTCAGAGTTTGTGGAGGTTGAAGTTTACTTCTGAGTCAATGTCGTAGCATGCAGCAGCCACTCCAGATACAATATGGTGCTATTTATGTTTTTTAGCCTGACGATTCCTAGTACATGGACAACAGAGACAGCGGTGTTCATGTATACGGCCAAGAGAAATGAATACATTACAGAAATCGTGCAGCAACCAACCTGCGCAATGTTGTGTTGTAAAGGCTTCGCGACCTCGGCTTACTGCGGAGATCAGGCCTTTAGTCCTCTGAATCGCCTGATGCCGGTGACCAGGAGAGGGGACACTGAAAGCGGTGCTCAAGGAAACGGAAGCATGGTAAGTGGGTCGGTGTCTGTGCTAGGCTAAAAACAAACCCTAGCTGGCCAGAATGGAATTTGGGACTGTTAGATGCAGGGTATTTTATTTACCACGGGAATTCACAACGGTTTTCATTGTCGGAGTTTACATTACATTAGCGCTAAAGCTAAAGAGGCTCTATGTGAACTCTATGAACCTATTAACGATCTGCAGAATGTTCACCCTGACGGACTGTTTATCATCACCGGACATTGCAATCATGCAAATCTCAAATCAGTGCTCCCTAAATTCCATCAGTATGTGGACTTTGCAACGAGAGGGAAAAAGATGCTGGATCTTGTTTACACAAACATTTCTGCCCCCTGTCATACGGAGCCCCACCCCCTGTCGTGTGGAGCCCCGCCCACACCCTGGCTACTCAGACCACATCTCTGTTATGCTAATTCCAGCATACAGACCACTCGTCAGACTCTAAATGGGTTCTGATGCAGGTGAAAACCTGGCCAGCAGAAGCCACCTCTGCTCTTCAGGACTGCTTTGAGTGCACTGACTGAAATATCTTCATGGAGGCTGCAACCAACGGCGACTCCGTCAACTTGGAGGAGTACACGGCATCAGTGACCAGTTACATCGGCAAGTGCATTGATGAAATGACCGTTTCAAAGACCATCTCCACACTCTCCAACCAGAAGCCGTCGTTTACTGCTAAAGTGCGTGCGCTGCTGAAGACTAGAGACCTAGCCTTCAGAACAGGGGACAGGGTGGCCATAAGAACAGCAAGGGTCAAACTGTCCCGAGCCATCAGAGAAGCAAATCGTGCACATGGTCAGACAATCAACAGCCACTTCCTGGAGAACAGAGACACCCGGCGCATGTGGCAAATCAGGAACAGCATTTGTGACTTTGTGACTGAGTGACTGAGTGAGTGACTGAGTGAGTGACTGAGTGTGTGAGTGAGTGACTGAGTGTGTGAGTGAGTGACTGAGTGTCTGAGTGAGTGACTGAGTGTGTGAGTGAGTGACTGAGTGTGTGAGTGACTGACTGACTTTGTGAGTGACTAAATGACATACTGAGTGACTGACTGTGTGACTGACTGACTGACTAAATGACTGACTTTGTGACTGAATGACTCATATTTCAATTACATTTTTTTCAGAAATATTAATGAAGTTATTAGAATGTGTTGTGAAGGCCCAGTGTACTTCATCTTTAGTTAATTTAATACACAGATTTGTAACAATGATGAAGGATTTGCATATGAAGTTTATCTTATTTGTAGTTTATATGAAGTTTATCTTATTTGTAAGAAATGAAATAAAATCTGAACACCTTTTTTTGCTTACAAAGATTGTTCTGAGACGAGTTTTTATGTAAACACCATCACATTGTTATAATAATAAAAAATATATAATAATTATTATTGTGATTATTTAGATAATTATTTTAATTATTTAGTTTTTTAGAATTATAATTTTGTTCATTTTATTTGACTGTAAGTTACATCTCAAGAAAATGGACCTCAGAAATATTATCTATAATCTGACCTCCAAACAGCTTTGGCTCCTGTTTCTTACAAACTAGTTAATGTTCTAGCGTTTGCAAATTTCACCAGCGAGCGCACAGAAAAGGGCTGAAAAACACTCCTGGTGCTTATAACCAGTGATGGAACAAATTTGGTCAAATTGGTAAAGTGCCCAAAGGGAGGAGGGAGATGTTTCACAGAAAACCAATTCCAAGCTTGGGTGAACTCAGGATTGTTTGGAAAGTCTCCAATCTGAGAGGCCCTGCAATGAATTGAACGTCAGGCACAGACTGTTAAATAAGATTAGAATAAGGGCCCATCGCAGTAAAGCCTGAGAACCACACTGAAGAGGATTTCTGTGCTCTAACGCTGCTGTCGCCTCGACCTGTCACAACAACGTTCCCAAAACGTTTCTCACCAAACTGCAGCCGTCATTACACCACTCGCAAATGATCATGAATGGAGGGTTTGATGTTTTTGTGCATCTGTTTTTCTGCTTTTATATATTCACAGTCTTTCCACATTAAATACAGCACAGTTCTACAGGAGATGCATCTGTCATGGAATCACAACACAACACAAGAGAGGAGAAGAAGAAAAACACAGATATCAAGTAGCGTTTCTTATTTATTAGTGAGGGCACGATGTAGCCTCCCAGAACAAACTAACACGCAGTGCTGTTTAAGTCGTAGATAAAACAGCAGAAGGATATAATGGAGACCTCAGAGCATCATGGCAGCAGAACATTAATGACCAGGCTGCACATGCTTTGCTAAGATAATGACAGAAAAAGCCTTCAAGCTGATGAGCTACCCGTGAGTCCGGCTGTCTCGCTCTCCTACATATCTCACTCCATATCACAAGAGGCACCATGAGACGCTTGTGATTCATAAAATCATTAAACTCCCGGGCCGAGTCGTTCGCCTGCGGCTTTAACGGATGCGTTTTTAAGCACTGATAAGCCGAAGGACCTTCTCTCTGGAAGTCAAAAATTGAGAAGATGTAAATTATTTCCCCACATGTCATGGTTATTTCATAAGCTGACTTAAGCTTGGGCCCACGCTAACACACGATGCCGTAGATCATCACTGCTGCATACGATATCACTCTCTGAATTCATCACACTCCGAATATATTCTTCATAACTTTCCAAATTATTCAGTCATTATTTTGATTGTAATGTAACTCATCATGCAGAAAATATATTTATTCCAAACTCATATAACTGAAGTCTCAGGGCAGATGTCAGGGCAGTTAATGTACTACATCAATAACACCACCTTTCTGTTTAGAGAAATGTGTAGAACTTCCTACCTGTGGTTAATTCTTAACTGTGGACATCGTTACAAAGCAGTTTTACAGAAATCTATCAATTCTATCGTCAATGAGTCAGAGGTTCTGTGGTGTGGAAACCCTCCATGAGATGACATGAGGAACCAGACTGAAAAGGGTACTTCATCCTCATCTGTGTGAGACTGAGAGTGGGATTATAAATAATTATAAACACTGAGAGTGGGATAATAAACCATTACTGTTCTAGAATGTATCAGCTCCCAGAATTCACTACTAACTTCTAGAAATTCTGCAAACACTTTATCCTGGTGAGGGTTAAGGATCCAGAGACCGTACTGGGAATACTGGATATACTGGAAGACGATACACTCTGGGAGTGACACACACACACACACACACACACACACACTCACCTCTAAGTTGGATGTCCTGACTCAGCCTGCCGTAGTGTCAATGGATCTCCAACTTCCTGACAGACAGACCACAAGAAGTAAGGGTGGGCAAACACACATCATCCACCCTCACCCTCAGCACTGGAGCTCCACAGGGTTGTGTTCTGAGCCCCTGCTGTACTCACTGTACACATATGACTGTGTGGACACGTCCAACTCCACCAC
>NC_083460.1:42958810-42986310 GCF_030014155.1 Tachysurus vachellii
TCCTGAACCTGAACAGAATGGAAGATACCACATACTTCATAAAGTCATGTTTATGTGTCTAACACTGTTTATGGGTCTAACACTGTTTATGTGTCTAACACTGTTTATGGGTCTAACACTGTTTATGTGTCTAACACTGTTTATGTGTCTAACACTGTTTATGGGTCTAACTCACTGTTTATGTGTCTAACACTGTTTATGGGTCTAACACTGTTTATGTGTCTAACACTGTTTATGGGTCTAACTCACTGTTTATGTGTCTAACACTGTTTATGTGTCTAACACTGTTTATGTGTCTAACACTGTTTATGTGTCTAACACTGTTTATGTGTCTAACACTGTTTATGGGTCTAACACTGTTTATGGGTCTAACACTGTTTATGGGTCTAACACTGTTTATGTGTCTAACACTGTTTATGTGTCTAACACTGTTTATGTGTCTAACACTGTTTATGGGTCTAACACTGTTTATGTGTCTAACACTGTTTATGTGTCTAACACTGTTTATGTGTCTAACACTGTTTATGTGTCTAACTCACTGTTTATGGGTCTAACACTGTTTATGGGTCTAACTCACTGTTTATGGGTCTAACACTGTTTATGGGTCTAACACTGTTTATGGGTCTAACTCACTGTTTATGGGTCTAACACTGTTTATGGGTCTAACACTGTTTATGTGTCTAACACTGTTTATGGGTCTAACACTGTTTATGGGTCTAACTCACTGTTTATGTGTCTAACTCACTGTTTATGTGTCTAACACTGTTTATGGGTCTAACTCACTGTTTATGGGTCTAACACTGTTTATGGGTCTAACTCACTGTTTATGGGTCTAACACTGTTTATGTGTCTAACACTGTTTATGTGTCTAACACTGTTTATGTGTCTAACTCACTGTTTATGTGTCTAACACTGTTTATGGGTCTAACACTGTTTATGTGTCTAACACTGTTTATGTGTCTAACACTGTTTATGGGTCTAACTCACTGTTTATGTGTCTAACACTGTTTATGGGTCTAACACTGTTTATGTGTCTAACACTGTTTATGTGTCTAACACTGTTTATGGGTCTAACTCACTGTTTATGTGTCTAACACTGTTTATGTGTCTAACACTGTTTATGTGTCTAACACTGTTTATGTGTCTAACACTGTTTATGGGTCTAACTCACTGTTTATGGGTCTAACACTGTTTATGGGTCTAACACTGTTTATGGGTCTAACACTGTTTATGGGTCTAACACTGTTTATGGGTCTAACTCACTGTTTATGGGTCTAACACTGTTTATGTGTCTAACTCACTGTTTATGGGTCTAACACTGTTTATGGGTCTAACACTGTTTATGGGTCTAACACTGTTTATGTGTCTAACTCACTGTTTATGGGTCTAACTCACTGTTTATGTGTCTAACACTGTTTATGGGTCTAACACTGTTTATGGGTCTAACACTGTTTATGTGTCTAACACTGTTTATGTGTCTAACACTGTTTATGGGTCTAACACTGTTTATGTGTCTAACACTGTTTATGGGTCTAACTCACTGTTTATGGGTCTAACTCACTGTTTATGGGTCTAACACTGTTTATGGGTCTAACACTGTTTATGGGTCTAACTCACTGTTTATGGGTCTAACACTGTTTATGGGTCTAACACTGTTTATGGGTCTAACACTGTTTATGGGTCTAACACTGTTTATGTGTCTAACACTGTTTATGTGTCTAACTCACTGTTTATGGGTCTAACACTGTTTATGGGTCTAACACTGTTTATGGGTCTAACACTGTTTATGGGTCTAACACTGTTTATGGGTCTAACACTGTTTATGTGTCTAACTCACTGTTTATGGGTCTAACACTGTTTATGTGTCTAACTCACTGTTTATGGGTCTAACACTGTTTATGGGTCTAACACTGTTTATGGGTCTAACACTTTTTATGGGTCTAACACTGTTTATGGGTCTAACACTGTTTATGGGTCTAACTCACTGTTTATGGGTCTAACACTGTTTATGGGTCTAACACTGTTTATGTGTCTAACACTGTTTATGGGTCTAACTCACTGTTTATGGGTCTAACACTGTTTATGTGTCTAACTCACTGTTTATGTGTCTAACACTGTTTATGGGTCTAACACTGTTTATAGGTCTAACACTGTTTATGGGTCTAACACTGTTTATGGGTCTAACACTGTTTATGTGTCTAACACTGTTTATGGGTCTAACACTGTTTATGGGTCTAACACTGTTTATGTGTCTAACTCACTGTTTATGTGTCTAACACTGTTTATGGGTCTAACACTGTTTATGTGTCTAACACTGTTTATGGGTCTAACACTGTTTATGGGTCTAACACTGTTTATGTGTCTAACTCACTGTTTATGTGTCTAACACTGTTTATGTGTCTAACACTGTTTATGGGTCTAACTCACTGTTTATGGGTCTAACACTGTTTATGTGTCTAACACTGTTTATGTGTCTAACACTGTTTATGTGTCTAACTCACTGTTTATGGGTCTAACACTGTTTATGTGTCTAACACTGTTTATGTGTCTAACACTGTTTATGTGTCTAACTCACTGTTTATGTGTCTAACACTGTTTATGGGTCTAACACTGTTTATGTGTCTAACACTGTTTATGTGTCTAACACTGTTTATGTGTCTAACTCACTGTTTATGGGTCTAACACTGTTTATGTGTCTAACTCACTGTTTATGGGTCTAACACTGTTTATGGGTCTAACACTGTTTATGGGTCTAACACTGTTTATGAGTCTAACACTGTTTATGGGTCTAACACTGTTTATGTGTCTAACACTGTTTATGGGTCTAACACTGTTTATGTGTCTAACTCACTGTTTATGGGTCTAACACTGTTTATGTGTCTAACACTGTTTATGTGTCTAACACTGTTTATGGGTCTAACACTGTTTATGTGTCTAACACTGTTTATGGGTCTAACACTGTTTATGGGTCTAACACTGTTTATGGGTCTAACTCACTGTTTATGGGTCTAACACTGTTTATGTGTCTAACACTGTTTATGTGTCTAACACTGTTTATGGGTCTAACTCACTGTTTATGTGTCTAACACTGTTTATGGGTCTAACACTGTTTATGGGTCTAAAACTGTTTATGTGTCTAACACTGTTTATGGGTCTAACACTGTTTATGTGTCTAACTCACTGTTTATGTGTCTAACACTGTTTATGGGTCTAACTCACTGTTTATGGGTCTAACTCACTGTTTATGGGTCTAACTCACTGTTTATGTGTCTAACACTGTTTATGGGTCTAACTCACTGTTTATGGGTCTAACTCACTGTTTATGGGTCTAACTCACTGTTTATGGGTCTAACACTGTTTATGTGTCTAACACTGTTTATGGGTCTAACACTGTTTATGTGTCTAACACTGTTTATGGGTCTAACACTGTTTATGTGTCTAACACTGTTTATGTGTCTAACACTGTTTATGGGTCTAACACTGTTTATGGGTCTAACTCACTGTTTATGGGTCTAACACTGTTTATGTGTCTAACACTGTTTATGTGTCTAACACTGTTTATGGGTCTAACACTGTTTATGTGTCTAACACTGTTTATGGGTCTAACACTGTTTATGTGTCTAACTCACTGTTTATGGGTCTAACACTGTTTATGGGTCTAACTCACTGTTTATGGGTCTAACACTGTTTATGGGTCTAACACTGTTTATGGGTCTAACAGTGTTTATGGGTCTAACACTGTTTATGGGTCTAACACTGTTTATGGGTCTAACACTGTTTATGGGTCTAACACTGTTTATGGGTCTAACTCACTGTTTATGGGTCTAACACTGTTTATGGGTCTAACTCACTGTTCATGTGTCTAACACTGTTTATGAGTCTAACTCACTGTTTATGGGTCTAACACTGTTTATGGGTCTAACACTGTTTATGTGTCTAACACTGTTTATGTGTCTAACACTGTTTATGGGTCTAACACTGTTTATGTGTCTAACACTGTTTATGGGTCTAACTCACTGTTTATGTGTCTAACACTGTTTATGGGTCTAACACTGTTTATGTGTCTAACACTGTTTATGGGTCTAACACTGTTTATGGGTCTAACACTGTTTATGTGTCTAACACTGTTTATGTGTCTAACTCACTGTTTATGGGTCTAACACTGTTTATGGGTCTAACTCACTGTTTATGGGTCTAACACTGTTTATGGGTCTAACTCACTGTTTATGGGTCTAACTCACTGTTTATGGGTCTAACACTGTTTATGTGTCTAACACTGTTTATGGGTCTAACACTGTTTATGGGTCTAACACTGTTTATGTGTCTAACTCACTGTTTATGGGTCTAACACTGTTTATGGGTCTAACTCACTGTTTATGGGTCTAACACTGTTTATGGGTCTAACAGTGTTTATGGGTCTAACACTGTTTATGTGTCTAACACTGTTTATGTGTCTAACTCACTGTTTATGTGTCTAACACTGTTTATGTGTCTAACACTGTTTATGGGTCTAACACTGTTTATGGGTCTAACACTGTTTATGGGTCTAACACTGTTTATGTGTCTAACTCACTGTTTATGGGTCTAACACTGTTTATGGGTCTAACTCACTGTTTATGGGTCTAACACTGTTTATGGGTCTAACACTGTTTATGGGTCTAACAGTGTTTATGGGTCTAACACTGTTTATGGGTCTAACACTGTTTATGGGTCTAACACTGTTTATGGGTCTAACACTGTTTATGGGTCTAACTCACTGTTTATGGGTCTAACACTGTTTATGGGTCTAACACTGTTTATGGGTCTAACTCACTGTTTATGGGTCTAACACTGTTTATGTGTCTAACACTGTTTATGGGTCTAACTCACTGTTTATGTGTCTAACACTGTTTATGGGTCTAACACTGTTTATGTGTCTAACACTGTTTATGTGTCTAACTCACTGTTTATGGGTCTAACTCACTGTTTATGGGTCTAACACTGTTTATGAGTCTAACACTGTTTATGTGTCTAACTCACTGTTTATGTGTCTAACTCACTGTTTATGTGTCTAACACTGTTTATGGGTCTAACTCACTGTTTATGGGTCTAACACTGTTTATGAGTCTAACACTGTTTATGGGTCTAACACTGTTTATGGGTCTAACTCACTGTTTATGTGTCTAACACTGTTTATGGGTCTAACACTGTTTATGGGTCTAACACTGTTTATGGGTCTAACACTGTTTATGGGTCTAACTCACTGTTTATGGGTCTAACACTGTTTATGGGTCTAACTCACTGTTTATGGGTCTAACTCACTGTTTATGGGTCTAACTCACTGTTTATGTGTCTAACACTGTTTATGGGTCTAACACTGTTTATGTGTCTAACACTGTTTATGGGTCTAACACGGTTTATGGGTCTAACACTGTTTATGGGTCTAACTCACTGTTTATGGGTCTAACACTGTTTATGGGTCTAACACGGTTTATGGGTCTAACACTGTTTATGGGTCTAACTCACTGTTTATGGGTCTAACACTGTTTATGGGTCTAACACTGTTTATGGGTCTAACTCACTGTTTATGGGTCTAACTCACTGTTTATGGGTCTAACACTGTTTATGGGTCTAACTCACTGTTTATGTGTCTAACACTGTTTATGGGTCTAACACTGTTTATGGGTCTAACACTGTTTATGGGTCTAACACTGTTTATGGGTCTAACTCACTGTTTATGTGTCTAACACTGTTTATGGGTCTAACTCACTGTTTATGGGTCTAACACTGTTTATGGGTCTAACACTGTTTATGGGTCTAACTCACTGTTTATGTGTCTAACACTGTTTATGGGTCTAACACTGTTTATGGGTCTAACACTGTTTATGGGTCTAACACTGTTTATGGGTCTAACTCACTGTTTATGTGTCTAACACTGTTTATGGGTCTAACTCACTGTTTATGTGTCTAACACTGTTTATGGGTCTAACACTGTTTATGGGTCTAACACTGTTTATGGGTCTAACTTACACTCCTTCACCTGTATAATCCATATTTACCCAGATGTCATTGAACAGACTCCAGAATCTCCAGAAACAACACAATTATGTTCAAACCAAAGCCTTGTTCATGTCACAACTCCTGTGTTAGCGACGTTCCTCTTCCAACAAAGCTGCAGTTCATGCTGCAGTCAGGACCGGTCGCCTCCATCTTTACCCGATGTCCAAAATATACCAGTAATTGTAGGAGGAGGATCTCAGTGTAAGATGTTCCTTTGTCATTTCATAATTATAGTCTTTAATCCATCTCATCGCTAAGTCTAGCGCTCATGAGGGTCTGAGCTGCGATTCCTGCTCCATCAATGGATCATGTTTTAACAACACTCTTAATCCATCACTGAGCTAAGAGTCATATCAATACTCGCCGTTCTCCCATTTGTGAGGAGATCAATTCATTTAAAGCGAGTCTGGACCAGACATCTGTTTGAGAGATTAGAATGTACATTGTGCTCTTGTCAGATGGAAGGCTGAGGGTTCATTAAGTCAGTGGAATCTTTAATCAATGAGCAAAGTTAGCGTCTCCGTGCTCCTAAAGGTCTGTCCGTCCAGCAGAGCGAGCAGCCACACCGTTAGATGGAGCTCACTGCGTCCTTGCCGTGGATGTTATGGATTATTAGCATTGAAGACTTTAATCTCGGTCACTAAATCACTGTTTGCTCATGAGCATGCTCCTCACTCCTCCTCATGATGAGAGGTTTGAGATGAAATCACCTCTTTAGTAACAGTAGGAGAGACGACAGGAATCGTCTCGCTGCTTTTCATTCTGATTGTAGTGCTTTGTGTGTAAGCCTATTTAAATTGACCAAAGACGTGAGGACAGCTGCCAGTCTAAAAGACAAGCTCATGGCATGATCACATCACAGAAGCCGAACATCTGAAGGTCATTCTCTCAAAAATAAAAACATTATTATCATTCAAAACAAAAGATCAACTTTCCCATCTGTGAGAAAGATCTTATTATAAATAATGACCATGAACATGATGGTGCTCGATGCCTCCATCACTCGAGCACCTCTCACTGCATCCTCGTCCTCAGATACATGGTGTGTGTGTGTGTGTGTGTGTGTTAGATGGCTTCTGTATGCAGTGGGGGAAATGGGCCTGACTCTCAGCTGATTGATCGTTAAGTGTTGTCCAGCAGCACATCACCAAGCTCCCACTTAAGAGCCTCGACTGCAGAAAGCAATCAGTGCCTGTTACAGAGAGTCCCATGGGGAACGTGATCGATCTGCAGCACACATCTCCAGAAGGACAGGACAAGGGATGAGTCCAGCTCCGTCCAGAGGTCTTGAATCTCTGAGAGCTTCTGTAAACATTGCACTGCCTGCGGAAATCCTCCTTCACTGATCCCGAGCTCTGTCTGTAGATGTGTGAGGTCCTGTATTTGTTTCCTTTACAGTACATCACACAGGTTTCTGTGGATGCTGTGGAGCAGAGATGAGTCACACACACCGTCTTCATTATTATTATTTTATTTCTTTTCATGTAGTTTATTTCACGCAGCCCTGTCACCTCCTTCACAGGCTGATCCACTGATCCTGAGACCAGATGTACTGGAACTTTATCCAGAAGAAACACAAAAAGTGTCAAAACTTTCATCTCAACATTCTCTATTCTCAAATCAAATTTTAAAAGAGTTTAAGTTTGAAAACTTTTATTTTTACTCAGGTCTTTTCTAGAGAGTTAATTATAGGACCAACGTTTTGTTGGTGTCACATTTTTATTTTAATTATTTTTCAGACGCTTGAAAAATGATTTTGATAATTGAATTTGTATAAAACTATTTTATTCTTTCTCTTCCATAAAGTTTTTGTTTTTGTAAAGCACCAAGTGCTGCATTTTAAGTTATATTATTATTGTTATTACTAGTAGTAACAGTATTAACATTAATAATAACAGTAACCATAGTAACAGCAGTACTAATTGTAGTAACCATAGTAACAGTAACCAGTTGTCTTCCGTGCCATGAAGATGCCATGTGAGGATCCTCAGCTCCAGTTAGACTCTGCTTCATGAAGTATTTTGACATACTAAAGAGGAGATGTGAACTCCATGTGGTCTTTGAGGACAACAATCTCCTCATCAGTACAACATTTATCAGACTGTATATTTATAATCACACCCCCAGTGTCACCCACATGAGGATGAGGTTCCCCTTTGAGTCTGGTTCCTCTCAAGGTTTCTTCCTTTACCATCTAAGGGAGTTTTTTCCTCAAACTGTCACCTCAGGCTTCATTAGGGATAAATACAAGCACATTTAAATATAAATCTAATGTTAATCTTGAATTTTTGTATTATATTAATCTTTATACGATTTTTTTTTTTATTTTCTTAGGTCTATTGTTAAAAGTGTTTTACAAATAAAACTGAATCAAATTGAAGTAACAGTAAACACAGTAATGAACAACAGACATTGACAAAGATATAAATGATAGTGTACATCAAAAACCTTGAGAGGAACCAGACTTCAGATAAAGCTTCATGATAAAAGACTGAAGGTCTTGAAGGTTCCAGAACTGATAAATTAGTAAAGACTTTATGACTGAAACCCTGTAAAGTCACCATACTGTAGTTTTCTGTAGAAAAGCTGCTGTCGTGTGAATGATGTCCGTAACGACACGATGGTCCATGTTGCTCACTTCGTTCCTCAGAGATCCTGATTATTAGAGAGGAAGAAGACAGCGTGGTCTCTCGAGAACTTCGAGCCATTTCAATTGTAAAGGTCCCACTGGCCGTTTAGTTCACCACATTAGCGCAAACTGTCTGCTGAAAAAAGCAGCTTTCTGATTAAATTAGCTTGAATAAGAGTTTAGTACGATAAAGATTTCCCTGTGATTAAAGTTCTCCTCAGCAAACCTTCACGCTGTAAGAGAAAATTTAATGAACAGACCTGCACTTCTTCACACTCTTTCATCACTCCATCAAACCCATTTCAACATCAGCACATCATCACAGATCAGCTGCTTTTCTTCTCAGGTCTTATTTATGAGTCTACCACAAGGATTACGGGGTGAAGTTCTGCTCAGTGTGGCACCAAGACCCTGCTCTCACTTTCCAAATAGACGGATTAGATCGTCGTGAGAGAGCAGACAGATGGACGTGCTCTTCACCATGACACGCCAAACACAGACTTTCTGTATTCCACATTAATGTTTTAACTGAGTCCATATAAAACTATAAATCCCAGTTTTCCCAGATCTCAGCGCTCCTCGTCACACTGTATGTGATTCTGTACAATAAATGAATTGTGTAACACACTGTGACGGTGTGTGTCTCTGTGTCAGAGAGGAGGAGATGAGTTCTGCACAGTCGTGTCATGTTAAGTGCTTTAACACAACACTCTCACAACCAAACCACAACCAAATCATTATTTTATGATGTTAATATTTTTCCTGCGAGACATCAGTCTGAAGATCTTACAGTATGAATCTGGATTAAAGCAAACACCATAAAATGTCCTGCACCAAACACCGATCATGACAGTGAGGATGTGATAAATCCCTCCACCTTACTCACATTAATGTTCCTCTCAGTGCTTCTCCTGGATATCAGCAGCTGTTCTGCAGTCTATTGGCCTCGTCTTCATGTAGGAGGGGAAGAAGAGAGCGACCTATATGAGAATTTTGTGCTTCAGTGGCTATTGAAAGATGAGGCAATAAACTGCTAAACTTGAGTAATCACACTCTCCCTGAGGAATTCCTCAAATGGGGATGGTCAAAAACCTTGAAATTCGAGACTGTCACGTGCGGCTCGGCCCGAAGCTTTTGATGAGATTCATTATTGTAGGGAGAGACGAGTACAAGTGTCTCCTGATTACAGCGTCCCTTCATCTAAAGGTTCCCACCAGTGTACATTTCCATGACCAAAACGTCAATGGGATTAAAATCTCAATTCTGCACTAGTCAATTCTCCAGTAACAAGATTTCATTAAATGCAGGCAGGAAGGCAAATGGACTCGAAAGCACAGAAACAGCTGGCGTATAAATTATAAAGAATGTGCAGTCTGCTAACAGAACACACCTTCGACTCGCAGACACATTATTATTTAATGTTCAGAGGAGACGAGTTTATGTAAATTGCAGCTTTCTCAGTGCCGTGTTCTGTGAGAACCAGACGTGGGGAAAGATTATGCAAAGCAATTAACATATGAAAATAACATATTAATATATTGTCTGTGAACTGTATCCAATCAGTTCCCTTTCACTGGTGTGTGTACAAAACAATTAAAATTAAATTTATACCACTTCTTTTTTTTAAATATATTCTGCCTAGCAAATAAGTCATAGAGCAACCTCAAAAAAAAAAAGTTTTAGGAGACTGAACTGTCGCTTAAAGGCACACCAGCTTCCCCTAAATATTTACTCTGATATAGTCTACTCTTGGGGGGGGGGGGCACGGTGGCTTACTGTAGTGGTTAGCACGTTCGCCTCACACCTCCAGGGTTGGGGTTCGATTCCCACCTCCGCCTTGTGTGTGGAGTTTGCATGTTCTCCCCGTGCCTCGGGGGTTTCCTCCGGGTACTCCGGTTTCCTCCCCCGGTCCAAAGACATGCATGGTAGGTTGATTGGCATCTCTGGAAAATTGTCCGTAGTGTGTGATTGTGTGAGTGAATGAGAGTGTGTGTGTGTCCTGTGATGGGTTGGCACTCCATCCAGGGTGTATCCTGCCTTGATGCCCGATGACGCCTGAGATAGGCACAGGCTCCCCGTGACCCGAGGTAGTTCGGATAAGCGGTAGAAAATGAGTGCGTGAGTGAGTGAGTGAGTGAGTGAGAGTGAGTGAGAGTGAGTGAGTGAGTGAGTGAGAGTGAGTAGTCTACTCTTATATACATATAACATCTAGTCATGTTAATAAATTCCTGCCTTCTGTTTGGTCCTAATGCTGAGAGCGTCTAAACCAGAGCTGTGAAATCCACAGCTGAACACAGGTAGTAATGAATAGCGTACATTATTCTGGACGCTAATTAGCACCATTCCATAAATAAAACACAGGACGATCAATTAGCTGAGAGAGTCGTCTTTGTTGGTCCCAGAAGCAGCGCACGATAGCATTGGGGACGAGAGAAGTTCAGATAGATAACATTTCGAATGTTGTTACTAAAAGCTTTCCTGCTAATTAATACAGTATGCAATGTTCCATCTGAAATAATAATAATAATAATAATAATAATAATAATAATAATAATAATAATAATAATAATAATAATAAGACAGTGAGCCGAAACTGTTTTTGTGTGAGACAAAAACCCCTCACATTATTATTGTTATTATGACTGCAGCCTTTTAGAGGAGCTCTGCTAAAACCTGCCCTTCTGCTTCTAATTTAAACCGCGCTGAGTGTCTGGTGATGTCTCTGACTGATGTGCGGCTCTCGACGATGACCAGGCCACGGCAAATCCGAGCGCATTAACACCAAACCTAAGAGAGTCTAAATGAAGGAGTGGAGCATTACACGTGCAGGAGAGCGACCACGCCGCCTAGCAGGATGCATAATTTGGACATTAATGTAATTTACATGTTAACGCAGGCCTGCTGTAAACTGATTAGTTGATGGTTATCTGCTAATGCAAAGCGGAGCGTCACGGCACCGACAGGAGACTGTTCAGGATTACATGTGAACTAAGTTAAGCTGCAGAGACACAGTACTGCTCTACCTCCAGCTCCTCACTCAAACCAGAAGAAAGACGTATATTCATACAGAGCTATAAACGATGGACGCTGTGACAAATCAGCTTTATAAAACAGATGTAGATTGAGATCCTAATGCACTGATAGGACACGAGGAAAAACCCTGAGAGGAACCAGACTGAGGGAACCTTCCTCATCGTGTGATTATTATCAGGAGTGAAGACAGTCACTGTGTGTACAGGAAGTGCAGTGTGAGCTGGTGGTGACGAAAAGACTGGAGATGAGCAACATGAACAGTCTTCATAATTACAGCATGATTCCTGATTATCTGAAGTAAATCTGGACAAAACTAATAATAATATAAATATTAAATATTAACAGCTCTTCTCCAACAATATGCTGTTTTATTTTATTTAATTTATTATTTCATTTGATTTTGTTTTATTTCCAGTGGAGCTTACAGTGTTCTATCATCATGAATAAATAAACAATATGTCTCTGGAGGTTTAAATGCACAATCTGGCATCCAAACTGAAATCTTAAAAGCTCATTTCTCTTTCATCGACTGCCTTTTATCTGTGTCCCAACAGGACCCCCTGTTTTTCATGGGACAAATTAGTGCTCAGGAAAGATGACAGACAAAAAAAGTGCAGTGGAGTTGTGGTCCCATGATGCAATGCTCCCAGTGACTACATCTGCTCCGGTCTTTCATCTTTGGCTATTGTTAGTCTGAAGCTGTCACGTTAGGAGGAGAATCTGTGCCTCCTTCCCACCCCTAAGTCCTCCTTTTCTTCCAGTTCCAGGAGTTGGCATGGTGGCGGAACCACACAAAGGAGAGAGCACTGGGAGCGAGGAGGGGAGCACCATTCACCGCAAAACAGTTTGGGAATTAAGGTCATTAATTTTCCACTTTCAAGGGCTGCCACACAGACTGAGATAAAGTCAGCATAAATATTCCACCAAAGTTTCTTCTGTTTCTCTCTCTCTCTCTTTCTCTCGCTCGCTCTTTCTCTCTCTCTCTTTCTTTTCCACCAGCAGCTCATTTATCTCCATGCTGTCAATTAGAGGCAAAAGCAAAGAACTAATTAGGAACTGTGCAATTTTAATTAGCTGTTTTGATAATTAAACTAATTGGTTCCCTTGTGTTCCTGCAATGTGCGGCGAACACTTTCTTGATATCTGGGCTGCAGATTTCCCAGTCGTTGGTTAATTAGTCACTTTTGCATTAAAAAAGAAGCCCTTCCTAATAGCCTTAATTTACAGTTGAAAAGAGAATCTGCCGTCAATAATTTGTGTAATTGGTAAGCGTTTGATTGTAATTCAGAGGCATGGCTGGACAGCTTGGCATGTCTAATTCCTAATGACTGGGATTAAAGTTGGATTAAATGTTTGGGATTCGTCCTTCACCCCTCCTCCTACACACCTACCTATCTTCTGTCTGGTCCCAGATGAATAAAGTGCACAGTAAAGGCTCACTACAGCTTAGGGCATTTCAGTAAGACTCTGAGAGAAAGCCATGCTGAAGTGAACCACACTGAGATGTCGACTCTCTCTGCCTACTTCCGTGGGTCACGAGTCAGAGTGACGCTGCTGCCACTTTCACACCACTAGGAGGCGCTTCTCGCTTCACAGCAACGAACCAACAACGCCGTGTTAAAGGGATAAAAAATGACTAGTGATATTCTGGTGTCCAAAAGTGTGTGAACTCTCCGAGAGAAAGCAGAGTGTAAAGTGTGTGTGTGTCACATCTACAGCTTTAGAAATACGTCACAATGCACAGAAACAAACAAACAAACAAACAAACAAATAAATAAATAAATAAATAAGCCTGCTGCAGTTCATGGCCAGTGTTAGATTGATGTAATAGAAATAAGAAGATACTGTATATATTGTACATATAGAAAATATAGTAAAGTCATAGAAGATTTCAGTAAAATATAATATTAACTAAATAATGACCCTATTTCTGTGGATTTGATGTAGATGTTGTTGTTTTTTTAATGAAAGAATCATTAAAACATTGAAAATTATAATCCTGAGTGAGAAAAAAACCCAGCACAACATGCAGATTTAAGTGTTCTTCTCATTTAGTCTGATAGTTTCTGAGTTTGTTCAGATCACATCTCAGAGCCACAGCAGCACTGGAACACGTCACAGAAACAGGCCGAGGTTGATATTGGTTTATAATCAGCTTAAGCGTTATGAAATGTAGGAGCAGCTCGGGTTCGTCCTCCATCCTGCTGATTGTTTGCCTGAGGATGAATGAGAACACAACACGGCTCTGAGATCTGATTAGAGGAGGTTAATTACTGTGCCATGGGTTTTAACGCTAGCTGCATGTGAGTAAATAGACGAAGCTGCTTAACGTCCAATCAGAAATAAATTTTAATTAAGTCACAGACGTGTGGTCCTTTTCCCAGAGCCACAACTGTGCTGCATCACCGGGATGTAGGGATCAGCATCCACACACAACACACAACAACATAACACATCCACACACAACACACAACAACATAACACATCAACACACAACACACAACAACATAACACATCAACACACAACACACAACAACATAACACATCAACACACAACACACAACAACATAACACATCCACACACAACACACAACAACATAACACATCAACACACAACACACAACAACATAACACATCAACACACAACACACAACAACATAACACATCAACACACAACACACAACAACATAACACATCTACACACAACACACAACAACATAACACATCAACACACAACACACAACAACATAACACATCAACACACAACACACAACAACATAACACATCAACACACAACACACAACAACATAACACATCCACACACAACACACAACAACATAACACATCAACACACAACACACAACAACATACATCCACACACAACACACAACAACATAACACATCAACACACAACAATATAACACATCCACACACAACACACAACAACATAACACATCCACACACAACAACATAACACATCAACACACAACACAACACAACATCAACACACAACAACATAACACATCCACACACAACACACAGCAACATACATCCACACAACACACAACAACATAACACAACATCAACACACAACAACATAACACAACATCAACACACAACACACAACATAACACATCAACATCAACACACAACCTGAGCACTGCAGCTCTACAGCCCACACTAGTGTGTGTTATTCAGGACTTTAATTGTGTCCTTATTTTTAGTCAGCAGCTGTACATCCTGTTCATCTCAGGATCAGATATTAAAAAGAAAAAAGACTTGAAACTGATTTCAGAGCCAGTTGAACTTCTAACGTTCACACATCAGAAAATATGGATTTGACCCCAACTGAATCCTACACTGATATCTGGGCATAGTTACTAATCTCTCAGGGGTCCTGCTGTAGGTTTACTAAAGAGGCAAAAGGAGCAGAAATGTGATTACAAATAGCTAGCTAGAGTTAATTAGCATCAAGTCAAGCAACAGTTAACAAAAATAAATATAATAATAAATCTGTTCATAGACACACCCACAACACCATTAACCCCGCCCACATTTCAGCCTCTCACCATAAAACATGACTTTCATAAAAAACATAAGTCATGACTTTTTTTTTAACTCCAACACTTTAACACATTATAGTCTGTAATTTGAAGATTACATTAAAGGCAAACATCCATCCTTCATCAGAAGTGGAGAATAATGAAATGTGCTCTGGTGTACAGCACCGATGTGAGCTTTGTGCCACGCTTTATTTAAGGTTTAACATTAATACAGATGGCAATTAAGATTATCCAAAGTAAATAAGATTAGATTTCAGATCACCTCCTGCTGACTAACAGCACTTCTGTAACCTCTGCATCTCCTCTAGAACTTAATCGTGGTTGCATCTCTCCGGCTTAATTGGTTAAAAGTCTCCTCAGGGCGAGTGAAAGCAGTTAGTTAAGGAGGCATCATGAAGCAGTGACACTTTCATAACAGAAATAACAGCTAACAATTCTATTAGCTGAGCCTGAGCACGCTTTGCTATCTCATCTCATCACAACACAGCGGCCCATCTGTTGTGCTGTCGCTCCCAAAATCAGTGTTTATCTGGCACTGAGCCCGTTAACTCCATAAATCACTCCATAAATCTACTGTACATGCTGTAGCTACCATCACACACACACACACACACACACACTGACACACACAGTTTCAATATTATAATACACATAAATAAGGCAAAAAGTCTATTAACAAATAAATATATGTCTATAGTCAAAGGATTTATTTTCTCTCTCTCTCTCTCTCTCTCTCTCTCTCTCACACACACACACACACACACACACAAATGGGTTGTGAGTAGAATCCAGGTGTGTGTGTGTGTGTGTGTGTGTGTGTGTGTGTGTGTGTGTGGGTGCGCGTGTGTGTGTGTGTGTGTGTGTGTGGGTGCGTGTGTGTGTGTGTGTGTGTGTGTGTGTGTGTGTGTGTCTTATTGTTCTTGTGAGGACGTTTGACTATTAAAGCTAATTAATGCTATATTGCACATAAATTAGTCCCATAAGCAGAAAGGTTTAAAGCTTTATTTATTTATTTTGTGTATTTTTGTTTGTTTGTCTGTTTAGACAAAGATTATTCTTATTGTTCTTATTATTAATTCTTTGTAGAAACACAAAACCATCTCCAAAAGAGGTCAAACCATAACTATCTATCCTTATGAGGACATTTGCCCATCACCAAGACAGACACACACACACACACACACACACACACACACTCTCTCTCTCTCTCTCTCTCTCTCTCTCTTTTCCTTTAGCCGTGTGCTTTTGTGTTTTGTCAGAATTAATGAGAAAAGTTCCCTTGCCCTAGGGGTAATTAGTGTCCTTGGAGTTAAATAAGCTAATACTTAGACACCTCTGGCACAAGCAATTATGTTTGTGTATTGAATAATTGATTCAAAGAGGTGGAGGAAAGGCGCGCGCTAATCAGATCTGCAGCATAATGAATTGATTTAATTAACAGGGGAATCCGCGGCGCTTCTCTGGGAAAAAAAAAGAAAAAAGAAAGCTCGTGCACGCACGCACCGAGCGCGCGCGCACACACACACACACACACACACACACACACGCACACTGCGTGCGCGTTTGTGTGCGCGCGCGCGTTCGCGTGCATTTATCCGACCGAGTGCGTGGAGGCACCGAGCGCATAAATTGTGCGCGCAAAACGGGCAGAACGGCGGCGCGAGCGTTTTAACCGCTCTGTCATCTACAGTCCGGATTTCTTTTTAACCCCGAATTCTTGTTTCTTTTTATAAACACATTTCCGACACCACCGGGGCCGGTCCGGTTCGGTTCGGTTTATTTTTGTTGTTGTTGTTTTTCCGTTTTTGAAGTTTTAGATCTTGCTCGGATCGGAATGTAGCCTCACGCGCATGTCTCGGGTTTTTTATTTACACTTGGCGGATTTGTGCACGACCGGAGACCCTCACAGTACCTTAGAGAATCTTACAGAACCTTACAAGACGTGACTGATACGAAACAGCACGACATACACACACACACACACACACACACACATACACACACACACATACACACACGTACAGCGCACACATAGCGCGCACACGCGCTAAACCTGCAGCAGCACGCGGACCTTTTATTCTATGATCATTTTCATTATTTTATTTTAAACTCAGAGAAAGAGAGAGAGAGAGAGAGAGAGAGAGAGAGAGAGAGAGAGAGAGAAGATTAAGGAGAAGAAGAACAGAACCCTGCTGGATCCGAGAGCGGATCGTCCTGAGCCGGACTCCTCCTCATTCCTCAGGACCATGGTGTTAGACAAGGAAGAGGGTGAGTACCGTTCAGTACCGTTCAGTACCGTTTGGGTTCAGATTTTGCACCACACAGCGACTCGGTGGCGCGTGTTTGATTGAACTGAGAAGCGGGTTTCATCTTTACATTACACACACACACGCACGCACACACACACACACACACACGCACGCACGCACGCACGCACACACACACACACACACACGCACGCACGCACGCACGCACACACACTCACACACAGAGAACCCGCTCAGAGTTTCAGCTTGATTTGCTTCAAATGAGATCACGCGAATATGTCACGTGTCAATATCGTATATATTTTTATCAAATAAAAAATATTCCAGCTTGAAATGGATACTCTCATCATCATTATCAATTATCATCATCATCATCATCATCATCATCATCATCATCATCATTTTGTCATGATGCAGGGAAACGGAATCGTTTGGGCTCCTGAGCAGGAAGTGACACAGGAACAAAGTCAGAAAACAAACAGAACTGATCTTTAACCCTGAGCTGAAGGATTATCTGCTTTCTGTTGTACTTGATTTCAGGAATAATATTTATATCAGATCCTAAAATGTTTTGGGTTTAATTTTTCCACAAAATGTGAAAAGTATTTCCTCAGAATTCTTCCTCAGAGTCCAAACTGCTATAAAAAGCCTGTTTGACCCAAATGTGCTGTTCTCATGCAGCAGTCGCTCAGGGCCTTCTTTATTATTTATTTGTAGTAATGTAATGTAGTAATGGCCTTCACTTCAGACCCATTATTTATGTTTTGAAAATGGATATTTCATATCACATCCTTTCACTCAGCCATCTGAAAACCAATAAAAGAGGCATAAATTTGTCCTGTCTCTGTGAATACGTGTTGCGCGCTAATGTACCCGGATTAACTCAACTGTAAATTGTCTGGTCTGGACGGCCGTCTCGCTAAAAGTTCCCCCTCGTATGATTCATGGCTCAGGATTGCTTTTAACTGCCATCGGCGAAGCAATATGGGGAAATGTACAAGGTGATGCAAATGGCATTAGCGGGAGAGGATGCACAGGAGCATGTAATGCAGTCAATACTACATTAACTACTGAAGCCCAATTACAGCAGCGCAGCAGCAGAGTGGCTTTTAGGAGCATTAGGACTTACAGAGGAGGAGAAAAAAAGAGCTTAGATCACCTGCTGCTCATTGCCTAAAAGCTTCACCCTTTACGTGCTGGGGCCAACCAACTGCGCTGGCATTTGGACACACACACACACACACACACACACACACACACACACACACCTGGATACTAAAATATCACCTCACTCACAACCCCACACAGTGTAATCACTGTGTATTGTTGTATAGTTGTGTGTGTGTGTGTGACAGAGAGAGAGAGAGAGCGAGCAACAGAATGAATGTCAGCATGAACTCATCAGCATGTTTGTGTTCTACACAGTTTTCCATCTCAACACAAATACAAACAAAAACAAGAGCAACTTTCTCAGATTTCAGATTTATATCATAAACAAACTTCATCAATGAGAAATAAAAACAGTGTAAATGTATTGAGACAGACAAATTTCTGCATGTCACTTTTACACACTCATTCATTTATACATCCTCTTACATTTTACGGTGAGGCCAAAGGAGGAAGGTTTATTAAATCAAACAAAATATATTGTCTTAAGTCCTGGTAATGAACAAAGGCATACGGTGAGACAGACAGATACAGTGAGACAGACAGATACGGTGAGACAGACAGATACGGTGAGACAGACAGATACAGTGAGACAGACAGATACGGTAAGACAGACAGATACGGTAAGACAGACAGATACAGTGAGACAGACAGATACGGTGAGACAAACAGATACGGTGAGACAGACAGATACGGTGAGACAAACAGATACAGTGAGACAAACAGATACAGTGAGACAAACAGATACAGTGAGACAAACAGATACGGTGAGACAGACAGATACGGTAAGACAAACAGATACGGTGAGACAGATACGGTAAGATGGATGAATATGGCAGGACAGAAGAAACTGTAGGATGAATCATGATCTTTTTTTTGTTATTGTTGTGGTGCGTAACGTCTCTCTGTCCAGATCTAAAACGTCTCCCTTGTTCAGTAGAACTTCAGTCTGCTGTCACATGGACACTTCAGATCACTTCCTGCTTTCAGCTATTTCAGATTTGATCAGATTCAGTCTCGCTGCTTTCACACCTGATCTTCTGGGTTGAGTTGATTGACTTCTAACAGTCTAATTCACGAGGAACTGATGGGCGTCAAGACAACAGGAAGTAGATTAGATTCTGATTACATATGAAAAGAAGCTTCAGACTGACCATCAGACGCATTTTTATTCCCGGAGAGAAAAATTGGCTTCTCGTTTTGTTGAGTGATCGTTCGGACCACTGCACTCTTTAAGACCCTGAGGATGGAAAGGAAAGAAAGAGAAGAGAAATAGACCTTGGGTCCGGACCCTTAAACACCGTCTGTCCAATCAGATTTGTCCGTGCACAAAGCATGTGATTGAAAGCGATGTTTCAGACGAACACACGGCGGAATCTGTAATAAAACTCGCCTGCGCTTCAGGCTCTAATTTTTATTTTGAAATAATAAGAATTGCTTCATGCTTTTACTCGCGTTACCATGGTAATTCTGTCTCATAGCCGTGTTCTATTGATTTAGGAAGTGGACAGTGATATTTCTTTTGTTATTTTTCTTCTTACTCTGAGTTGATTTCTAATTTCCACTCAAAGATTGCTTTCATACATTCCTTAAGTCTTTTTTCTTTCTTTCCCTGCAGTGTAATTTTCTTTCCTGGTATTTGCTATTTTCCTAAGATTATTGGCTCGGTATTATTCTAAATTAAACTTTGCCAATTTCAAATATTGAAATTACATTGATGTTTTTTTCTCGCTTCAGGTCTCGTGCAATATTACGCCTGCATTCAGACTTAATACTCATGTTTTATTGCATCATCCTGAAAAAGCCAACATGTGTGTTTGTTTGTGTGTGTGTATGTGTGTGTATGCATGTGTGTATATGTGTGTGTGTGCATGTGCATGTGTGTATATGTGTGTGTGCGTGTGTGTGCACGTGTGTGTGTGCATATATGTGTGTATGTGTCAAGTCAAGTCAAGAACCTTTTCTTGTCATTTACACCATATCTAGCTGTTACAAGGTAAGGTAAGCTTTTATTGTCCCCAGTAGGGAAATTTGTCTTGGGCCATCACCCATGCTGCAATCATACAGAACATACATTAGACATTCACAGGATATTGTGAATAAAATAGCAACTATGTCCTGCCCCTATTTAACAACTTTACCGACACTGAGATAAGAGTTTTTAAATCTATTTAATCTGCAGCGAGGAACTCTGAACCTCCTGCCAGAAGGCAACAACTCATACTCCATATTCAAAACATGGGAAAAATCACAGACAATCGTCTCAGCGTGTCTTACAGTGACATGTTCGTGACATTACAGTGTCTTACAGTGACATGAGACGACGTTTCTCCAGGATCATGAAGCTACATAAAACACACACAGAGCTATAAGGACTTAGTAAGTTAGTCCTAGATACATAAAGTGTATCTGTACAACCTGGTGTACACAGTGTAGGACAAGACAAACAAGACAGACAAGACAGTGCAGGACAAAAGACAGTCAGGACAAAAGACAGTGCAGGACATGTGTGTGTGTGTGTGTGTATATGTGTGTGTCTTTATTTTCATTCATCATTTTATTCTTTTACCTTCTATTCTATTTCCTTTTTAAGTGTCAGTTAGACCCAAAAACAATGAGAGTCAAACAGAGACAGAGAGAGTGAGACACAGAGACAGAGAGAGTGAGACACAGAGACAGAGAGAGTGAGACACAGAGACAGAGAGAGTGAGACACAGAGACAGAGAGAGTGAGACAGGGAAGCAGTGAGATGCTGAGACAGTGAGAATGAGTCAGTGACATAGTAAACAGTAAGGCAATGAGACAATGAGACAGTGAGACAGTGAGACAGTCCCAACAGCATGATAGATTTTTATATCCACAGAATATAGTGAAGGTTTTTTGGCAGCATGTTATTCGCGAGTGATTGTGTTATGAATAATTAATGTGGAAATGTGTTAATATGTATGTAACATTATTTGTGTGTGTGTGTGTGTGTGTGTGTGTGTGTGTGAGTGAGTGTGTTTGCGTGTGTGTGTTTGCGCGCGTGTGTGTTTGCGCGTGTGTGTGTTTGTGTGTTTGCGTTCGTGTGTTTGTGTGTGTATTTGCGTGTGTGTTTGCGTGCGTGTGTGTGCGTGTGTGTGCGTTTGTGTGTGTGTTTGCGTGTGTGTGTGTGTTTGCGTGTGTGTGCATGCGTGTGTGCGTGTGTGTGCGTGTTTGCGTGTGTGTGTGTGTTTGCGTGTGTGTGTGTTTGCGCGTGTGTGTGTGTTTGCGTGTGTGTGTGCGTGTGTATGTGTGTGTTTGCGCGTGTGTGTGTTTGCGCGTGTGTTTGCACGTGTGTGTGTTTGCGTGTGTTTGCGTGTGTGTGTTTGTGTGTGTGTTTGCGCGTGTGTATGTTTGTGTGTGTGTGTGTTTGCGTGTGTGTGTGTTTGCGTGTGTGTGTTTGTGTGTGTTTGCGTGTGCATGTGCTCATGGCTTTCCATGTAGCTACAGAGTGATGTACATTCCTGCCTGTTAGCTGTAAAAGCACAGTGTTCAATCCCACCTGAAACACTCTCCAGATACACACACACACACACACACACACACACACACACACAAACATACAAACAAACATTTGGCTTACTGACTATCACTGCTGAGTTTGCAAATGTGTGTGTTTTAGAATAAAAAGTTCTTGATCTCTCTTTCTGTGTGTGTGTGTGTGTGTGTGTGTGTGTTTTGTAGAACTCAGAACCCATGCTGCTGATTTGTGTGTTATTTATTTGTTTCAGGAGAGCTGTGAGGGATTAGTGGAGGCAGAGAAGTGCGACTGAATTATGAAACAGGAAATGCTTTTATGCCATGATGTGATTTTAATTTAATGTCGCAGGAAAAACAAGACTTAAACATGCTCTTCATATTCCTGAATATTCCTGCAGACACTGTACACACACACACGCACTCACACACACACAAACACACAGAGACACATAGAGACACACACAGAAAAAAAAACACTCACACACACACACGTGCAAACACACACACACACAGAAAAAAACATTAACTCACTCTCACATACACACACACACAGAAAAACACACTCTTTCTCACACACACACAGACACAGAAAAACACACACTCTCTCTCTCTCTCACACACACACACACAGAAAATCACTAACACACACACACATACATACAAATACATGATGGAAGTAGATTCTTTGAAAACAGTATGTCCATGACTTTACTAGAAGAGTGTAATGTGTGTGTGAAAGAAGTCAGAGGTGAAGCTGGACCTTCTCCACATATTCAGGACAGGGGAGTTTACACTGCGTTGTGTTTCTCAGTAACACAACATGCTGCATCAGGACGAAGCAGAGACTGCTGACAGAACCAGGATGAGTTTGATTGTACATCTGTACTGTGATGGATTTTACTAATAAAAAGAAAATGTAATTATTGATGTTGGGGTCACGGTGGCTTAGTAGTTAGCACATTCACCTCACACCTCCGGGGTTGGGGGTTCGATTCCCGCCTCCATCTTGTGTGTGTGGAGTTTGCATGTTCTTCCCGTGCCTCGGGGGTTTCCTCCTGGTACTCCGGTTTCCTCCCCCGGTCCAAAGACCTGCATGGTAGGTTGATTGGAATCTCTGGAAAATTGTCCGTAGTGTGTGATTGTGTGAGTGAATGAGAGTGTGTGTGTGTGTGTGCCCTGTGATGGGTTGGCACTCCGTCCAGGGTGTATCCTGCCTTGATGCCCGATGACGCCTGAGATAGGCACAGGCTCCCCGTGACCCGAGGTAGTTCGGCTAACCGGTAGAAGATGAGTGAGAGAGAGAGTGAGTGTAATTATTGATAAAGTTCTGTAGTATTAGAGTTTTGCTGTAGCATTAATTTGCATCATCGCTCACAACACTAATGGCTTCCAAAGCCATAAGTTTCATTGTTCGACTTTAAATTGGCCAAAATAGGGTTCTGTTCACGCGAGTTCTGTGAGTTGTGCAGCTCTGAGTGCTGCACCTGTCTCCTCACATCCCCTCCTGGGGTAATGAGTGAACAGTAATTGCTAGTAAGAGGGACATTTCACACGTCTCTTTTCTAACCTTGGGGCTCACACACACTTTTCACAGCCTTACACTTATACTCTGACAAATGCATTTTTAATGTTGACTAAAAAATTGTTTTGGGCTTGATTGCACGTCCAAAGTATTTAAATGTGTAAAACAGAGGCTGTGGAGGTGCTAATGGCTGTCAGAACCCATGAAGTGGCAGATAAGATTGTAGCTCTCAAGGTCTGAACAGATTTATTCCTGTTATTGAAATGCTAATGTGAATGAGATGAAAGAAAAAAAGAGTTGTGTTGTATTTAGATATGAGGAAGCGTTTATCAGTCAGAGCTGGAGGTGTGTGTGAGTGTGTGTGTGTGTGTGTGAGTGTGTGTGTGTGTTTGAGTTTATTGGATGTTTGGATTGATGAAGGTCACGTTTCAGATTCTTTGACGTACACTAAAGGTCCGACTGGTTCTTTGTGAAACTCTCTGGTGTGTTTGTGCAGAACGTCGGTCAGGAGCCATTCTGTTTCTCTACACTTTCTTTCTTTGCTCAGCTCTATTTCTTGTTTTTTTTTTTCTTTTTTGGAGCAGGAACAATGACTCACTTTCTCAATGACTGTATCATCATGCTAACAACTTGCCTTATGTAACAGCTCAGATTTTTTTTTTAATTAGTCCCATCTGAATAAATTAAAAATAATAGTGAGGTATAAAAGTGTGCAGTGTGTGAAGGAATCACATAAATTATAGAATATGTGCACGGACACGCGCTAATGAAGTCCTAGTAACTGCGAGCAAAACATTCTCACCAGCTGACAAGTGCTCAGTCCAGAGAGGGAAAAAATCAGGAAAGAGATCTGAGCGCTTTCAGGTGTGAGGAATGAAAGTGTGACGTGATGGAAACGAGAGAAAAGAGACCTCCTGTTTCCAGACTCCCCACGCTGTGGCTCCGTGTTATTGCAGGTCCTGACGCTGCTGCCTCATTTGGGCCGGATCACGAGTAATTATGCAGCAGGGGGAGGAACAGGGGCTGCCGACCGCAGGGTCAGGACACTTGTAACATGTGAAAAGAGCAATTATTCCAGAGACAAACCCCCCTTTATCCCGGCAGTGCCGAGGTCAGCGTGAGGGAGCGAAGCGACTCTGTTTCACCGGGGCTTATTAGCAGCAGGTCTGCTGAAGTTTAGTGAAAATGCTTTGCCTTAATGAAGCCCCCAAACCCCACTCCCCCCCCACCCCACCCTGAAAAGCTGCTTTCTTTTTTCTTCCTTCCTTACAAGTGCTAATGTGTCATAATTAGAGGGTGTGACGGTATAAAACTGTATGCTCTCTCTCTCTCTCTCTGTCTCTTCTCTCTCACTCTCTCTCTCTCTCTCTCTCTCTCTCTCTCTGTCTCTTCTCTCTCTCTGTCTCTCTCTGTCTTTTCTCTCTCTCTCTCTCTCTCTCTCTCTCTCTGTCTCTTCTCTCTCTCTCTCTCTCTGTCTCTCTCTCTCTCTCTCTCTGTCGCTCTCTGTCTCTCTCTCTCTCTCTCTCTCTCTCTCTCTCTCTCTCTCTCTCTCTTTAGGTTTTTCACTTTTCTTTTTGAACCTGTGTGGAAAACAGAGGAAATAACTTTTTCTTTACATTATTTTGGTTGTGATTATGTACTAAACTGTTACATACTGAACTCACAGCACATTTTAAGCTGTAAACAGATTCCAAACTAAACCTAAAATGGGCTTCTCATGAATTACAGTTCTGTCAAGTAACTGTGGAGATAAGATCAGGAATCCTGGCCACACGAGAACCCGAGAGAACCCACACAGCTGACGTCTTTCCCGTCATTGCCGTGTCAGGACACCGGCTTTATTGCTGTAAATCTGCTTCCCGTCTTCCCATCTTACAGCCGGTGTGTTCCTGAAATGATCAGCAGATGCTCTGCATCTTGTGCTTGTAGCTTGTGTGGAACGATCGTCTACAGGCTCAGTTACAGTAATGACGGAAGCTGGTGGTAAGACGTTAATTCCCAGAGACAATGACAAGAGATCTGCCTTGACTTTGCATTATCGTCCACTGATGATAAACTCCAGCCTGAATTTACAGGAATGCTTCTTTATACACAGGGAAAACTGTTCGCTCACAAAAACCCTTATTACTGCTAACGACCTGAGCTTTCTCTAAAGGCATCAGAAACACTGAAACGATTAGAATACACAGTTACTGATGTGTCCGGAATACTGACAATAATGTGCTGAAATCTGTAGGGAATTGGGAAGTGTACGGAATACTGGTGTGAATTATTATTAACACTGAAGTGTATGAAATACTACAGGACGTGTAGGACACAGTAAAATGCATGGAATACTGAGTACTGACCGGACGACCGCACTCCTGTGTTAAATAACAGTGTCACCGCCAACACAACACACTAGTATTAGATATCACAGAAAGAGGAATCATTTCACTGAACACTTTCCCATTTGTGCTATGAAATGCTCTATACGGAATACTGAATATTCTCAGCAAGCGTGTTCGGAATTCTCACACTACCGTCTCTCGTACATTTCATTTCCTTCTATGTTTTAATATTAGTCCAAATTCTCTTCAGTAAAATGTGTATTGTTCAGAAGAAAGACTTTAAAGAGACAAAGTGTTCGTCACAGTCTGTATGAAACAGTAATTCAAATTCAATTTATTTGTATATTATAAAATTGTTATGATATTATATATCTATCCCTATCCCTAATGAGCAAGCGGGGGGGGGCGACAAGGACAAACTCCCTGAGATGATACGAGGAAGGAACCTTGAGAGGAACCAGACTCAGAAGTGAACCTCATCCTCATTTGGGTGACACTCTACAGTAAATAGTGTAAATGTAAATAATGTCCTTTCTACAACAGTTTATAACAGTGCAGCCGAGAGCTCCTGAGGAACTAATGGGTCATCATAAACTCTGAGTTCACCACAGACCCAACACTAATTCCTCCCTGTCAGAGTCTTCAAATGATCTCTGATAAAGACCAGAACATACAGCTGACTGTTACATCAGTGGTTCAAAGAAGACATGACAGTCTCTGGGCGGCTCCATACACAACAATCCCATGAGACACTGGCTGACCATGCAGATCAATCCCTGGCAGGGTGACCACCGGGTGACGAGACTCCAACCAGGGGTAGAACATCAGGATTGATGAGGTAGCTCCGTAAGAGCTAATTCCACTGACAGAGCAAAATAATAACAATATACAGAATAATATTCTCCCACTTTAGCTAGATTTCAGTCACAGCCTCATATCTTCTGCTCAGGCTTTCAGGAATGGAGTCGTCCTCAACACTCACTGAGACTGAACTAGGGCTGGGCGATATGTCTGAAAACTGTATCACGATATCAGTTACATATCGGTCGATATCGATAATTATTGATATTTTTTATGACCCATTTAAAATAAGGACCAGGAGAAAAATATATTACATGTAAACCTTTTTATTTTAAACTTAACCTTCCTCTGATCGTAATCCCCTCAGTTATTAAGACAGAAATGTCACCAAGCAGGAAAACTCTAATAATTATAATGTAAACATGAGTCTAAAGTCACAATGAACACTTAACTGTTATCTCTTAACATTTAAGGTGCAAAATGAAAGGAAATGTAAGAAATGCTTAATAAAGTGTAATAAAATAGTGTAAAGTGTTAAATATAAACAGAGAAACCTGAGAATATAGTGCAAGTTCAGTGTTAGGAAGTTCACTAGCTGTTCAGCTTCTGGTGAATAAAGTTTTATATGTGCAGTGTTTTGTAAACAGA
>NC_083460.1:42991310-43033810 GCF_030014155.1 Tachysurus vachellii
AATACACTGAACACCACAGTGAACACTACACTGAACACTACACTGAATAATACACTGAACACCACAGTGAACACCACACTGAACACTACACTGAACACTACACTGAATAATACACTGAACACCACAGTGAACACCACACTGAACACTACACTGAACACCACATTGAACACTACACTGAATAATACACTGAACACCACAGTGAACACTACACTGAACACCACAGTCAACACTACACTGAACACCACACTGAACACTACACTGAATAATACACTGAACACCACAGTTAACACTACACTGAACACTACATTGAACACTACACTGAACACCACAGTGAACACTACACTGAATAATACACTGAACACCACAGTGAACACTACACTGAATAATACACTGAACACCACAGTGAACACTACACTGAACACCACAGTCAACACTACACTGAACACTACACTGAACACGACAGTGAACACTACACTGAACACCACACTGAATACTACACTGAACGCCACAGTGAACACTACACTGAACACCACACTGAACACCACAGTGAACACTACACTATGCACCACAAGTGTTTGTTGGATATCAGAGTTCATATCTGTTATTTTCACACAGTTGAATATCGATGAGACAGAAATGTAAACGCAGTCATGGCTCCTGACCCTAATGAACATAAACACTTGTAGCTCCGCCTCTTCCTGCGTCTCCTTATCAAATAAAACATAAATAAATGTGTGCAGGACAGCAGTGTTTCCCCGAGCACTAAATCACAGCGTGTGTTCTTCTTATCGCTCGTAGGAGTGCCGATGCTCTCCGTCCAGCCCAAAGGCAAACAGAAGGGCTGCGCTGGCTGCAACCGCAAGATTAAAGACCGCTACCTGCTCAAGGCGCTGGATAAATACTGGCACGAAGACTGCCTGAAGTGTGCGTGCTGCGACTGCCGCCTGGGCGAGGTCGGCTCCACCCTCTACACCAAAGCCAATCTCATCCTCTGTCGCAGGGACTACCTGAGGTAAGAGACAACACTAACAGCAGAAAGGCCACGTTCCATCTGTGGCTCGGTGACATTAACACACACTCAGTGACATTAACACACACCTAACACGTGTGGCATGCTGAACACTCTGCGGCACTGTTTCATATCTGTGTCCCACCTCGTCACCTTATCGCCTCACCGCAGGCCAGTGCTCGGGTTTAAGTGTTTTCATTAGGAGAAAGTTTTAAATGTCAGTTTAGTGAACGACGAGCTGAAGGTTTAAATCTCATAATGTTTACTGGAGTCTGAGGATTAACACTGATGATCCAACATTAACACCATTAGCCTCCTTCACTGCCATTACTCATCAGGTGGCTTCACAACTCTTATTATTATATTATTATTATTATTATTATTATTATTATATTGTTATTATTATTATATTATTATTTTTTTTTATTATTATTATTATTATTATTATATTGTTATTATTATTATATTATTATTTTTTTTTATTATTATTATTATTCACTGTATTAAGACACAACAAATCAGGTGTTCAGTTCTACAGAACACAGAAGAAGAACCATTAGTTATCCAGTGAACTTCTAAGGAACCTGTTTGTTCTGTGTGTAAAGTGTCAGAACAAATTCCAAATTAATGCTCAGTATTTTCTTCTTAATTCCTGGAACCTCTTCAGCTCTTGATATTTAAAGGTTTTAAACGTTAGGGTTAAGAGCTCTACATTTCTAAAAACACTCTAAACAACTCTATTCTTCTGATAGCAAAACACTCTACTTAAGAGTTCTACACCGAGTGAACATTTCCTTAAAGGAATAACCAAAAGATGACTAATATTTGGGTCATTTCTGTTTCTATTCCTTGATAAATATGAGACATAAACACTCCTTTTATTTGTAGTTGGTTAAAACTTTTGATTACATTTTTGATGTCTCCTGAGATTTAATCATCTGAAGTAAATACTCTGATGTGGTGAAGGTTTATCATGAGACTCAGTGCAGCTCTAGAGCGTGTGAGAGAGAGAGAGTGAGAGAGAGAGAGAGAGAGCAAGAAAGAGTGGGAGAATGAGAGAGAGAGAGGGGGAGAGAAGAGAGAGAGAGAGAGCGTGAGAGAATGAGAGAGAGAGAGAGTGAGAGAGAGAGAGTGAGACAGAGAGCGAGAGAGAGAGCAAGAGAGACAGAGAGAGTGAGACAGACAGAGAGAGAGAGAGACAGAGAGAGAGAGAGAGAGACAGAGAGAGAGAGAGAGTGCACTTTTTTAATTTAACTGTGAATGTTGGTTAATACACTTGTTACTTCAAGCCACAAAGAAAAGTATTGTGTGTGTGTGTGTTTGTGTGTGTGTTTGTGTGTGTGTGTTTGTGTGTGTGTGTTTGTGTGTGTTTGTGTGTGTGTCCTGCTTTCTAACCATCTGCTCGCTAAATTAAACATGATTATTTCCTGGCTGTTGTGTCTCGGTCCCTCGACGTCTCATGTGGAGATCCAGACGTTTATGGTGGAGCTGCTGCTCTCGGGGGACATGGCGGTGTTGATAGAGAGCCCAGTGCTGGGGTGGGGTGGTTTCTACACCCCCCTTCACCCCTCCACTTTCTTACGCCATCTATCACACTCCACTCGCTCTTGGTTAAGAAAGACTCTAAGAGGAGACATGAACAGGACAGATGAGTTAATGACCTCTGACCCACAGAGTGAAGACCAGAACCTTCTGATACAAACCTATTAAACATCAGGTGGAGGAGAGCGATGAAGAACATGGTGTTGAGCAGAACGGCGATGTTATTAACATCATAACACCTTCATCTGAGGATTGTTGAGATCTTCAGCTCTCAGTGCTTTAAACTTATTAAATAATAAAATTTAATTTTGTACCAATTTATTTAATTCATTTGATGCAATAAGAAACCAGAAGCTTTACTGGTTAGTGAGAGGAAAATGTTGAGATATTTCAGCCAAACAGTTTAACATAAAATACTGTACATTAAACACTGACAGTTAGCAACATGAACTAATTAGCATTAACATTCTAGCTAATATCTTTCAGAGATGTTCAGAGTCAGTGTTTAACCTGATATTATGGGGCATGTCGAAGACTTTTATGTGAAAAATATTTCAATGGGATAATATTACTGCTGCGTTGTCTCCTCCGGAGGAAGACGAGAGCACAGAAATGAGAGAGCAGTGAGACAGGCGTGACGTCTGATGTCATAATGAAGCTCCGCCCACTGATTTGTTCAGCTCGAGATAAATGACATTGCTGCTGATTATGATGAATTTTTTTACTAAGCAAATTAAAAATGACCACCAAAGTTAAAAAAAAGAGGCATCACACACACACACACACAGATTTAACCTCACACACCAAGAAGCACTTCATTAAACACTGATGTGAAGATCAAACTCTCTCCTGTTATATTCTGCTGTTCTGGAGACGAGTCACACGTTAATTACGATCCGAATCTGACTCTCTGAGGAACGCCACTGACTCAGAGCACGGCTCACGATCGCTTCACCTGCTGATTTTATTAGGGCAAATTGGCGAGGGTCGTTCATTAGCGCTCGGCACAATAAAATCATTAAGTGATGTATTTATAGCAGCGAGAACGCAGCAGCCTCCAAACTCTCACAGACCTAAAACTCTCTCAGCTCTTCACCATCACTAATATCACAGACTAACACACAGGCCTTTAACTGGAGCATGTTCTGGACTCTGATTGGTCAGAAGGTGTTGATTAATTCTCTCTAACAGCTCTGACCGTAGATCAGGTTTATATTAATACACTCGCTCTGATACCTTATGGTTTCTATAGCAACAGCTCATTCACAGGGACGTGTACAGAACACACTACACTGATAATAAACAGATTATAATATGTGTGTGTGCACGTGTGTGTATGTTACTTTTTCTCTTCTCTTACTTTTCTTCTTGATCTGTCATTTCTCTCTGCTCTAATTAAATGGAATAGACTGGAATAGACGGCGTGTCTGTGACACAAGGACAAGCACTAGAGAGAAACTAATATGGAGGCTGTGGAGCAACTTCACGTTCAGCTTTCTCTCTGCTGCTTGTCTGAGCTGTCGGCTTTATTGTACAGTCAGAGCAGCAATCCATCGCCGTCTGATCCGTCTGTCCTCGTTTTTGCATTGCATCATGGCTCAGTGGAATATAAAGTGTATCTGTGCTTCTGGATCTCCAAATTAAACACGGAGACATGAGTTCGGAAAATGAAAATGTAAATCTGGAGGAGATTCGAGGTGTCTGAGAGAGAGAGAGCGAGAGAGCGAGAGATCTGCCCCACTGCCTCCTGTTCCGTTTCTGACCTTCATTGCACTTGACTTCATTTTCTAATAAACTTAAACAAACAGCTGAGAAATTTCACTTCTGTCACTTTTTCTATTTTTCTTACACTTTTACATCTCTGAAGCTTTGAGACTCTCTTTACTCTCCCTCTTTACTCTCCCTCTTTACTCTCCCTCTTTCCTCTCGTCTTTCTCCCTCTTTTCTACTCAGTGTTCCTCCTTTTAGACTTCAGGCTCTTGTGTGGAATCCAGTTGACGTTTTTTCACTAAACTCTTATTAATTGTGTTCTGGAGTCTTGTGCATTTCAGTCACCGGTCTGTGGCTTTTGTTCATCGATCTCGCTCCAGAAGTCTGAAGAACTGAATTAAGACCATGTGCTTCTTTTAATTACAGTCGTATGAAAAAGTTTAGGCACCCCTGACAATTTCCATGATTCTCACTCACTCTCACTCATCTTCTACCGCTTATCCGAACTACCTCGGGTCACGGGGAGCCTCCCAGCCGGGATGGGATCTCAGGTGTCATCGGGCATCAAGGCAGGATACACCCTGGACGGAGTGCCAACCCATCACAGGGCACGCACACACACACTCTCATTCACTCACACAATCACACACTACAGACAATTTTCCAGAGATGCCAATCAACCTACCATGCATGTCTTTGGACCGGGGGAGGAAACCGGAGTACCCGGAGGAAACCCCCGAGGCACGGGGAGAACATGCAAACTCCACACACACAAGGTGGAGGCGGGAATCGAACCCCCAACCCTGGAGGTGTGAGGGGAACGTGCTAACCACTAAGCCACCGTGACCCCCCAATTTCCATGATTTTCATATATAAATATTTGGGTGTTTTATCAGCAATTTCATTTTGATCTATTAAATAACTGAAGGACACTAAAGTAATATTTCAGTAGTGAATTGAGGTTTATTGGATTAACAGAAAATGCACAATATGAATTTTACTCAAATTATTGAGTGATTATTGAGTCAGGAGTCCGATCTGAGACTTACATTAGACATCTGCAGGTTTCAGATTCATTAGGGTCCAAGTACCGAGCCCTGAGTGGAGCACCGCAGAGTCTGAACTTTTAGAGTCTTAATATTTCCTTGATGATTTACTTGGAGACCAAAATGCAAAACACCAAATGAACAGAATTTCCTCCAAAACTCAGACGTGCGTGATCCGAGACGGTGTTTTATTTCTACATTACACAGATGTATATTTATTTTTATATCTCTTTTGACATGCACAAGTTTTTTTCTCAAATTACAAATAGCTTTTTATTTTTCTCCTTTTCTCAGACTGTGTGAAAAAACACATTTTTAAATGATCTTTCTTGTGTTTAAGCTGAAATTTCTGCAGGAAGAGAAGAACCACGTCGGCTTCTCCAACATTTCTTTATTTCTAAACTGTAAAGACTGTAAACTTTTACAACAAACACAGAGATGCTTTACTGTGGTACTGCTTACTGTCTCTGCTGAGAGGAATGTGTGTATTAATGTGTGTATTAATGTGTGTATTAGTGTGTATAAATATTTTGCCCTTCACCCAGTACACACTCTTCTGTCTGCACTGCTCTGTGTGGTTGTTGGAGCGCTCGCTGTTCTGCGTCACAGTGACAGAAGAGATGAAATGTCTGATGTGTTCTATGTTTTTACTCTTCCAGGCTCTTCGGGACGACGGGGAACTGTGCAGCCTGCAGTAAACTGATCCCTGCGTTTGAAATGGTGATGAGGGCCAGAGATAATGTTTACCATTTGGACTGTTTTGCCTGTCAGCTTTGTAACCAGAGGTAAGAGGAATGAGACGCTCCATCTTCCAGGGAAAACATTAATCACATCATCATCTTCATAGTCATCATCATCATCATCATCAATTTATTCTTCATTACTGTATGACAGTCAAGCTGCTTAGTTTCTGGTGTTTGTGAGCAGATGCAGGATTTCATCCTCGACACAGTAAAATCTCTTTTATAATAAACACTAAGTTAGATTTAATGATAGAAACATTTTTAAATGTTTTCTGGCCTGGAAACCGCAGGGCAGCATGATGACGGTTTGTAGATGAACACAGCAGTGAGACAGAATGAGACACACTGTGCTTTCAGAACACATGATGAGTTTTCTTCAGTAACGTTTGTGAGCTTCTGCACCTCCAAACAGTCCAGATCCATAAAGACAGAAACTCTGAGAGCTTTAATGTCACCTTCACGATGAGCTCCAGGAAACAGAAGCTGACTGAGTTACAGCTCGAGTCCAGGGGCTTTTATTACTCAAATCCTGCTGTAATTAAAATCTATGGAAAGCAATGAGGTCTTTAACATAGTGTTTGTTTCCTCAGTTTTACAAACCGAACATTTCTGTAAACGGTTTATGAAACAAATCTCTACTGATTCAGTAGTTTACAGTAAAACTGGTGTGTTAAAATGTTTAGGAAGTGCAGAAGGATTCCCTTAAACACTGTGTGATGAAGGACGGAGACTGACAAGGTTATTGAGAAGATATACAGAAACACTCAGACAAACACTCAGACAAACACTCAGACAAACACTTAGATACACACTCAGATAAACACTCAGACACACACTCAGATAAACACTCAGATAAACACTCAGACACACACTCAGACAAACACTCAGACAAACACTCAGACACACACTCAGACAAACACTCAGACACACACTCAGATAAACACTCAGATAAAGACTCAGATACACACTCAGACAAACACTCAGATAAACACTCAGATAAACACTCAGACACACACTCAGACAAACACTCAGACAAACACTCAGACACACACTCAGACAAACACTCAGACACACACTCAGATAAACACTCAGATAAACACTCAGATAAAGACTCAGATACACACTCAGACAAACACTCAGACACACACTCAGATAAACACTCAGATAAACACTCAGATAAACACTCAGACACACACTCAGACAAACACTCAGACAAACACTCAGACACACACTCAGACAAACACTCAGACACACACTCAGATAAACACTCAGATAAACACTCAGATAAAGACTCAGATACACACTCAGACAAACACTCAAACACTGAGACAAACACTCAGATAAACACGTAGATAAACACGTAGATAAACACTCAGACAAACACTCAGATAAACACTCAGATAAACACTCAGACAAACACTCAGATACACACTCAGACAAACACTCAAACACTGAGACAAACACTCAGATAAACACGTAGATAAACACTCAGACAAACACTCAGACAAACACTCGAACACTGAGACAAACACTGAGACAAACACTCAGATAAACACGTAGATAAACACGTAGATAAACACGTAGATAAACACTCAGACAAACACTCAGACAAACACTCAGATAAACACGTAGATAAACACTCAGACAAACACTCAGACAAACACTTAGACAAACACTCAGACAAACACTTAGACAAACACTCAGATACACACGTAGATAAACACTCAGATAAACACTCAGACAAACACTCAAACACTGAGACAAACACTCAGATAAACACGTAGATAAACACTCAGACAAACACTCAGACAAACACTCGAACACTGAGACAAACACTGAGACAAACACTCAGATAAACACGTAGATAAACACGTAGATAAACACGTAGATAAACACTCAGACAAACACTCAGACAAACACTCAGATAAACACGTAGATAAACACTCAGACAAACACTCAGACAAACACTTAGACAAACACTCAGACAAACACTTAGACAAACACTCAGATACACACGTAGATAAACACTCAGATAAACACTCAGACAAACACTCAGATAAACACTCAGACAAACACTCAGACAAACACTCAGATAAACACTCAGACAAACACTCAGACAAACACTCAGATACACACTCAGACAAACACTCAGATAAACACGTAGATAAAGACTCAGACAAACACTCAGACAAACACTCAGACAAACACTCAGACAAACACTCAGACAAACACTCAGATAAACACTCAGATACACACTCAGACAAACACTCAGACAAACACTCAGACAAACACTCAGACAAACACTCAGACAAACACTCAGATACACACTCAGATACACACTCAGATAAACACTCAGATAAACACTCAGATAAACACTCAGACACACACTCAGATAAACACTCAGATAAACACTCAGACACACACTCAGACAAACACTCAGACAAACACTCAGACACACACTCAGACAAACACTCAGACACACACTCAGATAAACACTCAGATAAAGACTCAGATACACACTCAGACAAACACTCAGATAAACACTCAGATAAACACTCAGACACACACTCAGACAAACACTCAGACAAACACTCAGACACACACTCAGACAAACACTCAGACACACACTCAGATAAACACTCAGATAAACACTCAGATAAAGACTCAGATACACACTCAGACAAACACTCAGACACACACTCAGATAAACACTCAGATAAACACTCAGATAAACACTCAGACACACACTCAGACAAACACTCAGACAAACACTCAGACACACACTCAGACAAACACTCAGACACACACTCAGATAAACACTCAGATAAACACTCAGATAAAGACTCAGATACACACTCAGACAAACACTCAAACACTGAGACAAACACTCAGATAAACACGTAGATAAACACGTAGATAAACACTCAGACAAACACTCAGATAAACACTCAGATAAACACTCAGACAAACACTCAGATACACACTCAGACAAACACTCAAACACTGAGACAAACACTCAGATAAACACGTAGATAAACACTCAGACAAACACTCAGACAAACACTCGAACACTGAGACAAACACTGAGACAAACACTCAGATAAACACGTAGATAAACACGTAGATAAACACGTAGATAAATACTCAGACAAACACTCAGACAAACACTCAGATAAACACGTAGATAAACACTCAGACAAACACTCAGACAAACACTTAGACAAACACTCAGACAAACACTTAGACAAACACTCAGATACACACGTAGATAAACACTCAGATAAACACTCAGACAAACACTCAGATAAACACTCAGACAAACACTCAGACAAACACTCAGATAAACACTCAGACAAACACTCAGACAAACACTCAGATACACACTCAGACAAACACTCAGATAAACACGTAGATAAAGACTCAGACAAACACTCAGACAAACACTCAGACAAACACTCAGACAAACACTCAGACAAACACTCAGACAAACACTCAGATACACACTCAGACAAACACTCAGACAAACACTCAGACAAACACTCAGACAAACACTCAGATACACACTCAGATACACACTCAGATAAACACTCAGATAAACACTCAGATAAACACTCAGACACACACTCAGATAAACACTCAGACAAACACTCAGATAAACACTCAGACAAACACTCAGACAAACACTCAGACAAACACTGATTTCTATAAAACAGAATGGATTAAAGACTTTAATGTAGATTATTGAGGAATGTTTCAAATTCAGTTTGGAGTTTTAGATCATTTCTAACGTTGAACTGAAATCGATCTTTTTATTTACCCTGGTTTTAAAATCAGCACAATGAGTCCCAGCGTGGAGGCAGAAATAAACGCAGTGCCGCGTCTCAGAGTGCCAGAGCGATTGCTGGTGGCAGGAACTCGACTCGTGCTGTGTTGCTCACGGCCTCGGTGCCAACCTGCTAAATTAGCGTGGCACTGATTGATAAGCGCCGATGCCACAGGCTGGGGTCTTATCACGCCTCGTGCTGCCATCTGTGAAGCTTTTATATGCAAACATCAGTGAGGGGAAAGCAGCGTCTGCACCAGAGGAAGGTTTTAGGAAGCTTTTTTATTGCTGGACAATTTCGGGGCAAAAAACTGGAAAGATTGTGTGTTGTGTTTTGGCACAGATTGACACACAGACAGGATTTTGTTTTTGCTAGTCACGGTTGTATGAGTTTTATTTTGTGCCAGTCCTGTTGGGTAAAACCACCTGCATCTGAAGTTCCACCTTCATGCTACATCACAGGGACTGTGAACAATCGACTAAAAACAAAAGTGACGCAAGGAAACATCAGAACACAGAAAGCTTTCAGTGCAGCTAGTTGGGGAGAAATCAGGACGCAGCTCTCACTGAGCCAAACGCACACACACACACACACACACACACACACACACACACACACACAAACAGTGGTGAACACTCACTGCACTTGTGTCAGATGTCTCACTCTCTGTTGCAGCAGTTTATTCTCCGTTGTTCTGTTCCAGGTTCTGTGTAGGAGACAAGTTTTTCCTAAAGAACAACATGATCCTGTGTCAGATGGACTATGAGGAGGGACAGCTCAACGGCAGCTTCGAGACACAGGTCCAATAACGCCAACCTGACAGAGGCAGCAGCACACACACACACACACACACACACACACACACACACGGAGAAGCGTCTGTCTGCTTGCCTGCAATACTTTTTCCAGTGAAAGAAGCCCTCGTGGTCCTTTAGGACTCTGGTGTAAATGTTCTTTGGCCTTTTCCCGACTCTGAGCAGGTTGTGTTCTGGTTCTGATCCGTGTGACTGCGTCACTCAGCACTGTATCTCCTCTATGGGTTCATGTCATGTTTTTTTCTTTTATCCCTCGTTCCTCACGGTGATGATGGCGGGATGGAGGGTGATGTACAGCCTGGTTTTTCTGTATATATATAAACTGGAACATTTATTTTATGAAATTGTAATGCAATTTTATTACTAGTGTGAATTAAAGAACAAAACAATTCTTAAATGTTCAAACTTGTTTTTTATGTTGTTCTTTTTAGTTTATTGCGAAGCGGCTGGTTGTCATGGCAACATGTCCATGTTTTGTAATTATGCATCTCACTTTAAAATAAAGCTTCCAAATTTTTGAGAGTTTATGAAAAATTAAAAGATTTAAAATCCTCAGATCCAGAGCAGGTCTGGTGTTGAGACTGAGACACGGAATAAAGCAGCGACTGCAGAGCAGCGATTAAAGACCCAGTGACTCTGAGCTTCAGCTGAACACTGTACACACTACACACTACACACACTGTACACACTACACACTACACACACTGTACACACTACACACTACACACACTGTACACACTACACACACTGTACACACTGTACACACACTACACACTACACACACTGTACACACTACACACTACACACACTGTACACACTACACACTACACACACTGTACACACTACACACTACACACACTGTACACACTACACACACTGTACACACTGTACACACACTACACACTACACACACTGTACACACTACACACACTGTAGACACTACACACACTGTACACACAGTACACACTACACACACTGTACACACAGTACACACTGTACACACTACACACACTGTACACACTACACACACAGTACACACTACACACACTGTACACACTACACACACTGTACACACTACACACACAGTACACAATATACACACTGTACACACAGTACACACTACACACTACACACACTGTACACACTACACACACTGTACACACTACACACACTGTACACACAGTACACACTACACACACAGTACACAATACACACACTGTACACACAGTACACACTACACACACTGTACACACTGTACACATTACACACACTGTACACACTACACACACTGTACACAATACACACACTGTACACACAGTACACACTACACACACTGTACACACTGTACACATTACACACACTGTACACACTACACACACTGTACACACAGTACACACTACACACACTGTACACACTACACACACTGTACACACAGTACACACTACACACACTATACACACTACACACACTGTACACACAGTACACACTACACACACTGTACACACAGTGCACAATACACACACTACACACTGTACACACTATACACACTACACACACGGTGCACACAGTACACACTACACACACTACACACTGTAAACACTACACACTGTACACACTACACACAGTGCACACAGTACACACTACACACAGTGCACTCTACACACACTATACACACTACACACAGTACACACTGTACACACAATACAAACTGTACACACTATACACACAGTACACACTGTACACACAATACACACACAAAAAACACTATACACACTACACACAATACACACACAATACATACAGTACACATTGTACACACAGTACACACTGTACACACAATACACACTGTACACAGAATACACGCAATACACACTGTACACAGAATACACACAATACACACTGTACACACAATACACACTATACACACAGTACACACTGTACACTACACACAATACACACTGTACACACTATACACACTGTACGCGCTACACACATTACACACACTGTACACACAGTACACACTACACACACTACACACTATACACACTGTACACACAGTACACACTACACACTATACACACAGTACACACTACAAACACTACACACACTGTACGCACAGTACACACTACACACTATACACTGTACACACAGTACACACTATACACACAGTACACACCAGTGTTGTGCTAGTTACTACGAAAAAGTAACTAGTTACAGTTACTAGTTACTTCATTCAAAAAGTAGCTCAATTACTTTGTTGATTACTTACACTAAAACGTAACGTGTTACTGTTAAAAGTAACTTATTTACTTTTGTAAAGAAATAATGAGCATATTTCCACTTTGAGAAACTCGTCTTGCTCTCGCCTTGACTCGCCATTACTGCCACACATGTGTTGTAAAGACAAAGCATGTGGTAACGCCAACCATCTACCAATCCTACAATGTGTCGCTGCTGTAAACAGGTTAGTCTGTAGGCTACACTTCAGTCTAAATGAACTAATTTAATAAGTAACGGACAAACGCACCATATGGTAACGGTAACGGAGTTACTTTATTTAATAAGTAATGCGTTAGAGTATTAGTTACTGTCAAAAGTAACTGTGTTACAGTAACGCGTTACTGCCCAACACTGGTACACACAATACACAAAATACACACTGTACACATTATAGACACACTATACAAACTATACACACTGTACACACAATACATACAAAACAGTATACTTACAATACACACTATACACACAACACACTATACACACAGTACACATTATACACACTGTACTCACTATACACACTATACACACAATACATTCAATACACATTAAACACAATACAATCATTACACACAACAAACACAATACACTCAATACACACTATATAGACAATACACACCATACACATAATACTATACACACAATACACACTATACACATAATACTATACATACTATACACTTAATACACAATACACACTCTGTACACTCAATTCACACAATATACACAATACACTTACAGGGCTGCCAACTTTTGAGTTCAGCTTAGAGTGAAATAGAGATTCGGGGGGCGGGGCTTTGGTTGTGGGAGGGGCTTATGGAGGGGCGTGGCTTGGTGTGGAAAAAATACAAACACAAAATCCTTGCATTAGCAGAAGTGTATTAAGTATATATTGATTGTCAAAGTACTTGGTATCTGTACAGAATTTCTTGGGAGATTTACATTACATTTAATTTTCACAAACATTTTACAGAAATAGGATTAACATGTGATTAACATGTTCACAGATTAACATGTTTAACATGTTCACAGATTAACATGTGATTAACATGTTCACAGATTAACATGTGATTAACATGTTCACAGATTAACATGTGCGCTATTGTAAGTGCTGGTGGCTGACTTTCAGACTTAATCATTGGGATGTCGTTGACTTGACATTCTGTTCTTAGAAAACAATAATTAACATTAACTACTAGACATGTCCATATATTTGTCATCTGGAAATGCTTTTGTACTGTTTTTTATGATAAATTATGTAAAATAACTGCTCAGTGCTGCAAAACAAACAACTCTGCTAATGCTAACTTAATTCTATATAAACAATATAACAGCACAGGCCTATTAGTTACTAGTCTAAACTGGGCGGAGACACGGAGCGCCCTGTAACTCACTGACCTGCCTGCGTTCACAATTCACACGGTGCAGATGGGAGGGAGAACGGCTGACTACACAGTTTATGGGAATAAATTGTGTATTTCCCTCACAATTGTCACAAAAAACTCACTACACTCTGTCTGGTCTCTCTGCGCGTTGCTTTGCGAGATCATGTGGCTCGATTTTTTTCCCCTCGCTGCTGCACAAGTCTGCCTGAGAATATGGGGGTGTGGCATGAGAATATGGGGGTGTGGTGTGAGAATATGGGGGTGTGGTATGAGAATATGGGGGTGTGGTGTGAGAATATGGGGGTGTGGCGTAAGAATATGGGGGTGTGGTGTGAGAATATGGGGGTGTGGCGTGAGAATATGGGGGTTTGGTGTGAGAATATGGGGGTGTGGTGTGAGAATATGGGGGTGTGGCGTAAGAATATGGGGGTGTGGTGTGAGAATATGGGGGTGTGGCGTAAGAATATGGGGGTGTGGTGTGAGAATATGGGGGTGTGGCGTGAGAATATGGGGGTGTGGTGTGAGAATATGGGGGTGTGGCGTGGGAATATGGGGGTGTGGCGTGAGAGCGTGAGGATTGGGTCAATTGCGTCTCACGCTGAATGCGTGAGAGTTGGCAACCTTGCACTTAATGCTTTGTCTTTAATATTCATGGTTTATGAAATCCAGTCATCCTCTCCATGAAAATATCACTAAAGCAGATATGTGGTCCAAGATGGCGGCGTGGCAGTAGCACGCAGCGGCCACTCCGGATTCAATATGGTGCTATTTACGTTTTTTTACGGTTTTCTTTACGGTTTTTAGCCCGACTACTTCCAGTACATGGACACCAGAGATGGTATACAAACCGTCACTCGACTCTGGGGACTCTGAGAGTGGGGACACTGAAAGTGGTGCGCGAGGAAGCGGAAGCGCGGTAAGTGGGCGTCAAACTGCTGCGTCTTTGTTTTCACATACACGTGGCTCATCGACAGAGTTCCGGACGCCGCCATTCAGCTGGAAAGGCTAACTTCAATTAGAGCCAACAGAAATCAGCTCTGTGCAGTAAGACTCAGTGGTGGTGTGTGTGTTTACATCAACACAGAATGGTGTAAGAACTCTGTGCTTGTTTCTAGTTACTGCTCATCGTCAGTAGAGTTTGTGACTGTTAGATGCAGGCCATTTTATTTACCACGTGAATTCACCACAGTTTTCATTGTCGGAGTTTACATTCGTGATAACAATGCCTCTCTCCCAGATGCGCTAAGTGACTTCTATGCTCAGTTTGAGGCACAGAATAATGTAGCGGCAAGGAAGACCATCCCTCCCCCCGACGTCCAGGTACTCTGTCTATCCATGGCTGACATGAGGAGAACTCTATGCAGAGTTAACCCATGGAAGGCTGCTGGACCAGACAACATTCCTGGCAGGGTGCTCAGTGAATGCGCAGAACAGCTAGCGGATGTCTTCACTGACATCTTTAACATTTCCCTGAGCAGTGCTGTTGTTCCAACCAGAATTGTCCCCATCCCAAAGAAACCTATAGTGTCCTGCCTCAATAACTATCGTCCCATCGTTATGAAGTGCTTCGAGAAGCTCTTAATGAGGCGCATCAAGACCCAGTTACCACCCTCATTGGACATAGGGTGAATATCTCCACGGATGATGTCATTGCCACGGCCCTTCATTTAGCCCTCACCCACCTGGACAATAAAGACACTTATGTACGAATGCTGTTCATAGACTTTAGTTCAGCATTAAACACAATCATCCCTCAGCACCTGATTGGGAAGCTGAGCCTGCTGGGACTGAACACCTCCCTCTGCAACTGGATCCTCGACTTCCTGACTGGGAGACCTCAGTCAGTCCGGATCTCCAGCACCACCACACTGAACACTGAAGCCCCTTGAGGCTGTGTGCTCAGTCCACTGCTGTTCACCTTGCTGACTCATGACTGTGCAGCAACGCACAGATCAAACCATATTACCAAGTTCGCCGATGACACGACTGTGGTGGGTCTCATCAGCAAGAACAACGAGTCAGCATACAGGGAGGAGGTGCAACATCTAACTACCTGGTGTAGAACCAACAACGTGTCTCTGAATGTTGATAAAACTAAAGAGATGGTTGTTGATTTCAGAAGAGGACAGAGTGACCACTCTCTGCTGAACATCGACGGATCATCTGTAGAGATCGTCAAGAGCACCAAATTTCTTGGTGTTCACCTAGCAGAGAACTTCACCTGGTCACTCAACACCAGCTCCATCACCAAGAAAGCCCAGCAGCGTCTCTACTTCTTATGAAGGCTGAGAAAGGCACATCTCCCTCCCCCCATCCTGACCATGTCCTACAGAGGGACCATTGAGATCATCCTGAGCAGCTGCATCACTGTCTGGTTTGGGAACTGCACCATCTCTGATCGCAAGACCCTGCGGTAGATAGTGAGGACAGCTGAGAAGATCATTGGAGTCTCTCTTCCCTCTATCATGGACACTTACACCACACGCTGCATCCACAAAGCCAGCAACATTGTGGACCTCACACACACCTCACACACACTCTTCACCCCACACACCCCTCACACACACTCTTCACCCAACACCCACCTCACACACACTCTTCACCCCACACACTCTTCACCCCACACACCCTCTCTTCACTCCGTCTGGAAAAAGGTACTGAAGCATTCGGGTCTCACGACCAGACTGTGTAGCAGTTTCACAAGCCATCAGACTCCTTAACAACTGTATTGAACTGTACTGAGCACAACACACACACACATCACCTGTATGGACTGCACAGACCTACACCAAATACACACACTTCCAATATACATCCATCAAACTGTTTACACACTGTTTTTTCTCTTTGCACACACTGTCTCACATTTCGGTCATTTGCTCTTTTGCACAATACTTTACATTATCTCAGGGACCTGCTGCTATAACACTGTGTTCATTCTAGTATTTCTATTTTGTGTATAGACTTTTTTGCATTGTCTTGTATATTTTTGTTTACACTGTCTTTTGTCCTGCACTGTCTTTTGTCCTGTACTGTCTTTTGTCCTGACTGTCTTTTGTCCTGACTGTCTTTTGTCCTGCACTGTCTTGTCTGTCTTGTTTATCTTGTCCTACACTGTGTACACCAGGTTGTACAGATACACTTTATGTATCTAGGACTAACTTACTAAGTCCTTATAGCTCTGTGTGTGTTTTATGTAACACCCTGATCCTGGAGAAACGTCGTCTCATGTCACTTTAACAGTTAGATCTGGTGTAAATGACAATAAAAGCTTCTTGACCTGACTTTGACCTGATATTATTATTATTGTTGTTATTATTGTTATTATCATTATTTCAGTTGGAGGTTTAATCTCAGTGCTGTGATGGTGACTGTTGTACAGAGAATGAACCTCCACATAATTAATAATATTTACTCACAGGTTGTCCCTTATTGTTGAACGATGTAGAAAGTTGTTAATATTTTATACATCACAATCACTTACCTACAAGCAGATTCACTTAAAAAAAAAAAAAAACATAAATTAAGTGTTAATTGAATCTGACATTTAAAATTATTATAAAACAAAATAACATTTTTAAGTGCAGAGCAAATCAGCATAAACTTTTAATCCTGTATCTTTACAAGTGCACATGGCCAACACATGCAAGCTGACCTTTCTCTGTTCAACACAGGTCACACACACACACGCACACACACACACACACACACACACACACACACACTCACACACACACACACACACACACACACAGAGTGTCTAATTTCCTTCCTAAAATTACAGGGAGTGCAGCAGCAGCTCTGTGGGCAAGACGTGACATTCAGCAAGCCGCTTTTTCTCCAGCAGGAAGTGGACCAGCCACATCATTTGCTAACAAATAAATCATGTGTACAATGTGCATTAATTAGAAATTCATTAAAAATTCCAACTCACAGGCAGGTGTGCAAATAAAGGATTAGCGAGACAGCAATTACAGCACATAAGAGTACATTTTAATTACATCTCCTGGATTGATTTTCAGACAGAGACAATCAGGCTGCATGCAAGACGACTGATTGCTCATTTTCTGGAAGAAATAATGAGAAAAAGACTTCAGCAGTCTAACCCTAACACACACACACACACACACACACACACACACAATCAGAGTGCTATTAAGGTGAACTCAGGTGTGCTCTAATAGACATACATATCTCTGATTGCACTGTAGATCCTAATCTACCTAACATTCAAATAAGCAATATGTAAGCAATACATTTGTGTGTGTGTGTGTGTGTGTGTGTATTCTGACCAATCAGAATATTCACATTTATAATACTAATATTTAGAAATGATGTGGTTTTGTTAAAGAATGATACGTATGATAAAGTTTTGTATTTTATTTGAATAAATGTACTCCAGTTATGATAATTAAACACAATGAATATTTTCTTGCCAATAATTATGTAGGTGACTTACATAGAGGTCATTTGCGTACAGATACAGATTAATTCTGTTGGCTTTAAAGAAGGTTGCTCTGAGAAAAACGGTCCATGTTCCAGACATCCTAAAAGGCAGTTCTGGCAGAGAGCTGGAAAAAAAATCTGCCTGCAGAAGCATAAAGTCTCTGGAACAGCATTCTGCTCATTCTGTGATTTCATTTTTAAATTAAACCAATTTGCCTAGAAATTGGTTTTAAGGTCTGCACAGGGTGGTTCTGTGCATTAGCCCCCACCAAACACACACACACACACACACTTATACTTTCATAGTCACACACCTCCTTTCCTCGCTGAAAATCATGTCTGACTTTGAAGTGCTAATTTTGGAAGTTTAGCCAATTTTTTATTTGCTGCTTTGAAATCTATCCTCTAAGCTGCTGCACCAGCGATGAAATATGTGGTTTCTCCACAATGAGGGATAAGTGGCCAAAATGAGAAGCGCCTGCTTCTCTCCCTGTGCATTATATAACTGTGAATAATCTGCACGCTGCACTTTTCCTATGGCGCTCGCCGGTGCAATTTATTTCCACTAACATTATGCAGCCTCCCCTCCTCCTCATTTTCCAATCTGCCTGCCTTTCAAGCTCGGTGGGCACTATTTAGAATGCTGATGACAAACAAAAATGTTTTTTTCTATGAGGAAAACCATCCTGCCATCATCATCAAGTTGAATTTTAAAACAAGAAGGTGAAAAATGCACTGCGCGTCCATCTGAACTGACAATGAGGGCAATTTTCAATCAAAAGAGCGCCTTGAACCGACATCCAGTAATGAAGAGCTTGTGAAAGGCTGGACGAATCCGTACACCCTCTACACAAACAATAAAATAAAATCAGCTTTTTCAGCTGGGAATAATGGATACAATAATAATCGATGGGAGGACAAAGAGGGAACAAGTGAGCTTTATTTTTTCACACACTTTGAGATGCATGAGTTCTTTAGCATAGGTTGAGGAAAAATACAGAAAACAGACCAAACATTAATTCCATTGTGGCTGGAAAATGTCATTATTTGAGTCAGCCTTGGGATGAAGAGGGTCTGAGATCAGAACAATGAGAAGAGGCCTAAGTAATGGAGGAGCCTTGAATATCACCTCATAAACTGGCCTAATGGATGCACAGATGACCTCAATCACAAAGCTCGCTTTTATCCTTTCCAAGCTATAGATGGCAGAATTATGTTAAAATAAGTTGATCAGACTGGCTCTTCACAAAAGCCAGTATTTTCCTCCAACACACACACAGCCTAGAGACAGAAAAAGAGAGAAAGGATTTCAAACAACCCTGAACACCATCTGTATGATCTCCAGGCCCTTCCGATCCAATCCGATGCTTTGCCGCAGCCCTGTACTCGCCAATAAATTGCTTTAGTAATCAGCTTTTTGAAAAGCTTATTTACTGCTTGTTTTTTTTTTGTTTATTGTGCTCCTCTGAATGAAATATAAAATTGGATTTCATTAGATGTGCAATTTTCTCTTTCTCATAAAGAAAGCACAGAGAGAGAGAGAGAGAGAGAGAGAGAGAGAGAGAGAGAGAGAGAGAGAATGAGAATCACCTTGTTGGCTGTAGAGAGTGGATTGGGGTGCAGTGTATATATTACTGCTGATTGAGTTTCTCGGAGGCTGATGCAGTCTTCTTTTGCTCGAACTACTGATAGAATCCTGAGTGCAACATGAGCTCCGTGCTGAAACAGAGGCCCCTTGCGAGACATTAAACTCTTCATCTGATATCACGCTCTGAACAAAATCACCTCTGTGACGTCAAACATCCTCATCCTGGATGAGACTTCAAGTTCATCTTCAAGAGAACCTTCCACATGTTCTGAGAAAAAGCTGCAGTGTAACTCCGCCCCCGGCCATGGAGTGAGCTCTTCAAGCTGATATGACCATGCTATTCTACTTGATAGGCTAGAACATGTTGTTGGTGTTAAAGGAACAGCCCTCTCCTGGCTCAGGATATTTGAAGGATCGCTATCAATTCAATTCAATACAATTCAAATTTATTTGTATAGCGCTTTTAACAATTGCCATTGTCTTAAAGCACCTTTACAGAACATAAACATAAAAAGGTTAATATAAAGAATAATATAAAGATAAATATAATACAAAAAATCAAGATTAATATTAGATATATTTAATGTTTTTGTATTTATCCCCAATGAGCAAGTCTGAGGTGACTCAGGCTATCAGTTTGTAGATCTAAATGGTGACCACTCTAAACAAACTAAAGTAATGTTTGGTGTTCCAAAAGGTTCTGTTTTAGGCCCATTTCTTTTCTCCCTGTAGATGCTACCCCTTGGTGCAATTATTCATAAACAAGTTATTGGCTTCCACTGTTATGCTGATGCTCTCTCTCGGGTCTGGCCTTGACGTGGCTAGGGAGCTTGTGTGTTCCAGTGACCCTGGAGAGCGATACCGTCGGGAGCTCGCTCCTGGTAGGGTCACCCTAGGCGGGCCGGTCTCCAGGGTAGGTTCCAGACAAACAAAGACCCCAGCATGTCGGTACACTGTGAGGTGGCAGAGCCACCAACTGACTATCCTGCAGAGGGCTAACAACCCACCCAGGAGAAACCTCTTTTGTTACGAAACCGATCAGAGAAAGAAACTGGACTGCTCAACACGGTAACGGACCCCAGCCTGCCCCCGATCAACGAGTACGGATCAACCTTTGTCATAGGACCTGAGTCGCCACATGGAATGTCCAGACACTCCTTCGCCCTGGAGCTGCCACCCTGCTGTCCCGAGAGCTCTGCCGCTATAACATCTCCTTGGCAGGGCTTTGTGAAGTTCGATGGCACGGCAACGGCGTAAACAACAGCAGGCGACCATTGCTACTTATGGAGTGGCCCCGAGAGACGAACAGGCCTTTATGGTGTGGCCCTTGCCATCTCAAAGGACCTCTGCAAATCCTTAATCAGCTGGACACCACTGAGCGACAGATTACTGTCGGCCCGCTTTCTCCACCAACACGGCAAGATGACAGTAATCGTTGCTTATGCTCCCACCGATGTAGCTGATGAGGATGCGAAGGATGCTTTCTTTGACCAACTCCACCAGGCTGTTGGCCTAGCCTCACTACATGACATCACCATCATCCTTACCGATACCAACGCCACTTTGTCCATCAGTGATCGGTCCACAGGCTCACCTGTCGGCACAACCTTTACTGACAGGTCCACAAACGACAACGGTAACCGCCTTCTCCTTCTCTGCCACCACAATAACCTCTGTGTCGCTGATACCTGGTTCTCCCGGAAGCTTATCCATTACTGGACATGGTACAGCCCAGATGGCAGAACCAGGAAAGCGCTGGACCATATCCTCATTTCTCGACGCTGGAAGTCGGTAGTCACCAACTGCCATGTGTACCGAGGAGCAGAGCTTGGCAACACAGACCATCGCCTGCTGGTGGCCCATCTCAAGTTAAAGCTGCGAGCCAACCAGCGCATCAAGACTCTGCCTTGCCTGGACTCCTCCCTACTCAGTGATCTTAACATCGCCACAGACCTCAGTTGCGCCATCTGCCGCACCTTTGATAACCTGGCTAAAGACAAGGTGAACGACTGGCAGACCTTCAAGGAAAGTATCATCCAGTCAGCTCACAATGTCTTCGGACACTTTCGACCTCCCCGAAAAAGCCCTGGATATCAGAGAGGACATTTAACATCATCGACTGGCGACGTGAGGCCCGGCTCCGAGGTGACCTGACAGAGTATCGGCGACTGAACTGCCAACGCAATGTGGCTATAGCCGAGGATAGAGAGAAGTTCTGGCAAGCAGAAGCTAAACACCGTGAGTCCGCAGCCAATAATAACAACATGAGCCGTGTTGTCAGTCTGCTGCGCCAAGCCCGTAATGGCCTCCGCATCAAGACAGCCCTGGTGAAAGATTCTGATGGCAACCTTATAGCAACTGAAGCAAACTGCCTCGAACACTGGAAAGAGCACTTCAGCCTCCTTCTGCAGCATGGCACCTCCCCGGCTGATCCCACCATCTCATTGGCCGCTAATGCTGCAGCCCCTAGTGTTTGCTGCAGTACAAGCCCTGTCACACCTGAGGAGGTGAGAGCTGCCCTGGGAAAACTTAACAACAGGAAAGCCCCCGGCATTTGTGCAATTACCGCAGAGATGCTAAAGTCAGGCGGTGAAAGCATTGTCGAGTGGCTTACCCACATATTCAATGAGGTGTGGGAGACAGAGAGGCTCCCCAGTGACTGGACCAAAGGAGTCATCTTGCCCTTCTGGAAACGTAAGGGCGACAGGCTAGTCTGCGGCAACCACAGAGGCATTACCCTTCTCTCCATCCCCGGCAAGCTCTTTACCAGGATCTTGCTTACTCCTGCTCTCCCAGCCATTAGAAGCAGCCGCCGTCCCCAGCAGGCCGGCTTCATGCCGAATCGCTCTACAATAGACCAAATCTCTGCTGTTCGTTTGCTGATAGAGAACACCTATGAATTCAAGCTGCTTTATAGCAATGCTCAGAGCTGTGTCCGCATCAACGGCAGAGACTCAGACTGGTTTCCCATCTACAGTGGCGTTCGCCAGGGCTGCGTGGCTGCACCTGACCTCTTCAACTGCATTATTGACCATCTGTTGTCCAGGGTTTGGGAGTGGATCCCCGGAGTGTCCTTTGGCAGTTACCACCTGACTGACCTAGAGTACGCTGATGACACCATCCTGCTCAGCACGTCCTACAGCCAGCTGAGAGGCGCTCTGGCCATATACAGTGAAGAGGCGGAGAAGCTCGGCCTCCAGGTGAGCTGGACGAAAACCAAGTTCATGTATGTCGGTGACAGACCACATCCACCTTCCCTGTGGCTTGGCAATGACATTGTGGAACTTGTCAAGAACTTTGTGTATCTGGGATCCATAGTGACAGACAATGGGGACATAAAACCAGAGATTACCCACAGAAGAGCCTTGGCTGCGTCAGCTCTGCAGTCTCTCTGGGAACCACTCTGGCGGCACCAGACTATCTCACGCAAGACGAAGCTCCGGATTTACAACTCAGTAGGATTCACAACTCTCCATCCTGCTATATGGTTCGGAGACTTGGCCCTTAAACAAGACACTTTCTGCAAGATTAGATGGCTTTGATAGCAGGGCTCTCAGAACCATTGAGAACATCAGGTGGCCCCAGCAGGTTTCCAATCAAATGCTTAAAGCCCGCACGTGACAGCTCAGAGCATCCTCCCTGGCCGCACAACGTCGCACCCGCTGGCTTGGCCATGTCCTCCGCCTCCCTTCTGACCATCCGACGAGAGCTATTCTCCAGTTTGGTCTGAGGGCTGCAGGCTGGAGACGACCACGAGGTAAACCCCGCACCCGATGGCTTGATGTCCTTGCGGGCGACTTTCAACAACAAGGAGTTGCTATAGAGGATGCAGAGCAGCTGGCACAAGACCATCAGTGCTGGAAACAACTAGTTCATCTGGTCGGCTCAACGCACAGGGATGGGACGCCCCGCTACCCATCGCAGGAGCCAAATTGATTGATTGATTGTTATGCTTATGACACACAGCTATATGTCAGATGTGAGTCACCAGCTTAATAAGATTGAAGATTGTGTTAAGGACATTAGACAGTGGACTCTTACTAACTTCCTCTTGCTTAACTCTGACACACAGAAGTTCTTGTACTAGGACCACAGGCAGACAGAAGTAAGCTTTCTGATTACAGAGTAACTCTGGATGGTCTTTCTATTACATCATGTGCAGCAGTAAAAGACCTCGGAGTGATTATTGATACCGGTCTCTCATTTGAAGCTCACATAAATAATATCACAAGGGTAGCCTTCTTTCATCTCAGAAATATTGCTAAGATAAGAAATATGATGTCATTACATGATGCAGAAACACTAGTTCATGCATTTGTTACCTCTAGGTTGGATTATTGTAATGCTTTACTGTCTGGATGTTCCAGTAGGAGCATAAACAAGCTCCAGTTAGTCCAGAACACAGCAGCTAGAGACCTAACTAGAACCAGAATATATGAATATTTCACCCCTATCTTATCCTCATTGCATTGGCTTCCATTCAGATTTTGCATTGATTATAAAATACTATTACAAACCTAGAAAGCACTTAATGGTCTCACGCCACTACTGGGCCAGACCCAGTCCCCCCTCCTCCGTAACTCCTCCGTAACTGTTACGGAGGAGGGGGGACTGGGTCTGGCCCAGTAGAAAGAGAGCAGATAGAGAAAGCTTGAGGTTGGGTAGGGAGTGATGACAGGATAGGATTACAACGTGGCCAATATAAATAAAGAGAAAGTGCAGGGTTTGGCTTGTGACTGTGAATATATATATACATAAGGTGAAATGCTTTTGATGACAGGGACTGCCTAAAGTGGGGTTCGATCCACAGAGACTATGCTCCCTGAATCATGGGACTGAAACTCTACTGTTATGCCAGGCAGGAACAGAAGCAAAAGCCGGGTATGAGCACAGAAGCTTTAACTCCTTGCTCAATGGATAATTACCTCTTGGAGAGACGTGCTCTCCTATACAGATTACCACTTAAATCAAAATCTTTTTTGCAAACTCCTAGTCGATATATATGTAGCCAAACTGGCATTCGAAAGGTTTTTGCCCTGCAAAAGGTGAGGTGTGGCCCCAGGCAAGAACCTGTGGTCGGACCGGGGGTTGCGACATAGAGCCTATTGGATGGACCACCTCCTGGGTCAGGCTCCTGTTGGAGTGCCTGGCAGACCACCTCTTCCAGGCCCCTATGTAAAGGTGCCACTATCCTTAAAGGTGGAATTATGGGTTGGGGCTTGGAGGCCTCTGCGAGGGGGACCCACTGATGGGAGAGGGCATCTGGTTTGGCATTCTTAGAGCCAGGTTTGAAAGAGAGGGTGTCAATACAGTAATACAGAGGCACAGACCTCCATCCTTCTTCTTAACGAAGGCTAATGGATGCCCATTCAGGGCATGAACCGGTAGGGGTTGCGGGAGTGTCTCCAAACAGAGCTTCAAGCTGTAAGCCAAACCTTCATCAATAAAATTTCCTGGGAGGGAACTGGGAGGGCTGCATCTCAACAAACACTGCACGATAAATGCATTGTAGCCCCGCGGCTGCCCCGGATAGGGCTGTGGGTGGGGGGACGTGTTTCTGGAACCATAAAAGCGCCCGGCTCCAAGCTGCTGGCCTTTAGCAGTATCAGTATCTGTTTACAGCTGGGGCTCTTTGAGGATGCAGTTAAGCCTGGATCTGCCCTAGCTGATCAGAATCTTGCTAAACCTTGGTGAAAATCTGGGCCAAGGCCTGCAATCTGCCCTATCCACACCAGACTGGCTGGCTGATGGTCTGGTGTGGACATACTGTTACGGGCAGGATTCCAGTTCCACTCAGAGAAGGGGGTACAGGGTCCGGTCCATTATCCACTTGAGTAGTATATATATTTATGACCCAAAAAATAATAAGTAAAGGTGAAATGCTTTTGATGACGGAATATGCCCAAAGTGGGGGTCTATCCGCGGAGACTATGCTCCCCGAATCACTTGACTGAAACTCTACCGTTACGCCAGGCAGGCATGAAAGAAACAGCCGGGGATGAACTCCTATTAATATATATCACCTCTCAGAGAGCTATTATCTGATACATATAGCCATGCTGAAACTCAAGTGGAAACTTTTTTCCTAACTCCAATTGGTATATATTACCTCTCAGAGCGCTATACTGTACGTATTACCACTCTAACTCTGGCACAGACTATGTCCGCAGGCCGAGCACCAGAGGTGGGTAGTAACGAGTTACATTTACTCCGTTACATTTACTTGAGTAAGTTTTTGAAAAAATTATACTTCTAGGAGTAGTTTTAAATCACTATACTTTTTACTTTTACTTGAGTAGATTTGTGAAGAAGAAACTGTACTCTTACTCCGCTACATTAGGCTACAATGATCTCGTTACTTTTCTTTTTACCTCTTTGGTATTCTACGCATCAATTTTAATGTTTTATTTTGACAGATAGAGAAAGTTCCACTAAGGCTCTACCACGTGACTGTTTCACCAATCAAACATAGTTGTGCAGTCTCGTCACATTACCATACTCAATCTCAGCGGTGGGACGGGTTAGTTAGCAACAGAGCAGTTTTGTCGAGTTCAGCTGTTTCGAGTTTTTTTATGTGCTCAACTTTACTCAGCGCCACAAGAGCCGACAAACAGATGACATCAGACGTGTTGTTTCTTACAGCGCCGAACACACATATTTAAAGGGATAGTTCACTCAAAATGAAAATTCTGTCATCATTTACTCACTCTCATGTTGTTACAAACCTGTATAAATTTCTTTGTTCTGATGAACATGAAGGAAGATATTTTGAGAAACAAAAACAGCTTTGCAACCAAACTAAGGAAAGTACTAGAGGCTTCCTGAAATTAATTAAAGGAGTAGAGATGTATTTCATTATTATTGCCCTTTCATCAAGGCATCAAATGTGCAACAATCACAACACAAAAGAAATGAAATGTGTGTGTGTGTTTCCTTCTGTTCTGTCACTGGAGACACACACACAGTTTATGAGAATTTATGGGCTGCCTCGTTCTAGTTCTGCCTGGTAAAAAAGTATAAAGGTTTGGAAATTTGTGTTACTTGTGCATATTTATTTTTTATTTATTATTATTTTATTTATTAAGTACATGAATTTACCTGAATTATTTTAATTTAAGCTATTTTGTAATTAATTAATTTTAATTTATTTTATTGATTGGATGAGCCATAATTTGCCTAAAGATTATTTTGTATTTTTGTCTGTCTGATTGTTGTTGTGTTAAAAAATAAATCAGAGGTTACTCAACAGTTACTCAGTACTTGAGTAGTTTTTTCACCAAGTACTTTTTTACTCTTATTCAAGTAATTATTTGGATGTCTACTTTTTACTTTTACTTGAGTCATATTATTCTGAAGTAACAGTACTTTTACTTGAGTACAATTTCTGGCTACTCTACCCACCTCTGCCGAGCACCAAAACTCAGGGTTTTAAATAGCAGGTGTCGCGAGTTGCACTCATTGCAGCTATGTGACCAAAAGCCTATAAAGAGGCATGCTGATGGCTGCAAGTGAAAGGCACCCACGACATTACAGAACCCCACAGTTATGGAATGGACTTCCAATTAGTGTTTGGGACTCAGACACAGTCTCAGTGTTGAACAGGCTGTACAGGCTGAAAACACATTTGTTTAGTGTAGATTTTTATGAATAGCTTTTCTTAGGTAAAGGAGCAGATCTAGAGGGTTCATGGTCATAGAGTGTTTGGTGAACTAGGATGTCTGGATGTTGTCTCCTTACCACCCTCGCAAGTCACTCAGGTCTGCAGACTGTGGAGTGGTGGGACACTTTACATACCAGGAAGCTCTCATGTCTGTGTCACCATCTGGCTCTAGCTTTTTAGATATGCTGTCATAGCTAGTCTTGATAGAGTCCCTGTCTGCACTTTACACAAACTGTACATTGTCCATCACCTGATTACAATCATACCTAACAATTTTCTCCTCTCTCTCTCTCTTTCTCTCTCTCTCTCTCTATATATATATATATATATATGCCACTTCCGAGCTCCTAGTGTTCCGAGTTCCTAGTCTGATTGTCATGCCTTCTTTGAACCAATGTTGCGTCAGTTAGCTGTATAGTCTGGTCATTATCAGTGAACGTTTGAAGACTTTGACAGGAAGGAATTTATGTTAGGCCTTGTGCTGACCCATTAGTTCCTCAGGAGCGCTTGCACTATTATAAACTGTTGTAGAAAGGACATTATTTACATTTACATTATTTCTTGTCCAGTGTCACCCAAATGAGAATGAGGTTCCCTTCTGAGTCTGGTTCCTCTCAAGGTTTCTTCCTCATATAATCTCAGGGAGTTTTTCCTTGCTGCCGTCGCCTCAGGCTTGCTCATTAGTGATAGGGATAGATATATAATATCATAAATTTTAAATTAACATTTTAAAAAAATATTTTTAAACTTTAATTGTATGTATTAATTAATTTATTTTTATTCTTATTTTTTCTTCTGTAAAGCTGCTTTGAGACAATGGGAATTGTTAAAAGCACTATACAAATAAATTGAATTTAAATTAAATTTGAATACGAAGATGGAGTGTTTGCTCTTCAAACCAAGTGCAGCACAACATTCATCTAACTGCAGCACAAACTTCATCAATCTATCACCTCCATCACTCCATCAGGCTCCATCACCTCCTTTACTCTGTCAGCTCCATCACTTCATCAGTTTCATCACTCCATCAGTCTCCATCACTCCATCAGCTCCATAATTCTATAAGTTCCATCACTCTATCAGCTCTCCACAGACACACACCCACACCAGATAATAACCAGATAGACTTTAAATGGGTTCGACTTCACAAAATTACCACAGTAGAATCCAGAAAAAGGTTCAGACGTAAAAAACCTCCGCAGCCATGTGTGACTTCTCAAGAAATCTAATCACTCCATTGTGAAAACAGATGACAAGTACAAAGATAACCTGAGCTGAGGATTCTGTGCCGCCATTATTATTAACACAGCACCAACTGCAGTGAATGTCCTGTCTTCGGACTAAGGAGAAGAAGAGGAAGAAGAAGAGGAAGTAGAAGAAGAAGAACAGAAAAGGAAGGCGGTGTGCTGGAAGCTGTATAATTTATAATCTTTCTGTCTGATGTCATTAGGGATCAAGCTCTATTGTCAGGTTTCTCTAAGATCTCAAAGGACGTCTTTGTTTTCCAGCTTGACGTCCCTCCTTAAGAACAACTCTAGAGGCTTTAGGGTTCTTACTCAACAATCCTGATGTGCACCGTCAAGTCAAGTCAAGAAGCTTTTATTGTCATTTCAACCATATATAGCTGTTGCAGTACACAGTGAACTGAGACAACATTTCTCCAGGATCATGTGTACGATTGTTGTCCATTGTGTGACCTCAACACATCCCACACAACCGTCACAAACTTTAAATAGACGACATACGCAAGACTCTGGTTGTCTGTTCTTTATTTTATTCTCCGCAGAAATGATAATCGTATCTGAGGAATACATCAAAATGTATTATAACACAGGGTGAAAACACTGCAGACATAAACCACTGAAATAAGAACAACATAAAATAAACAAACTCTCTCTCATTAAAGGTAATTGTGTTTTCCATTTAGTCATCTGAAGCTACGTCAGCCGCAGCACATTAATTTTGCCGCATGAGTCATGAGGCACTACGATAATTACTCAACAAAGTTTCCATCAGACATATAAACATTAATGTACATTTGTTGATATAATCACTACAAATGTTTACATTGGAAAAACTCACATTAAACACAGCGGGATGCACTTATTTCCAGGGATTTCATAACAGCGTAACAGATATTGCATCATTGGGTAGGTGTGGCCTATTTGATAATCTAATCCTAACCCTAACAGTAGTTTTTGGTTGTTTATTTGTTTTTTAAAACTGTAAGATAATAAAGCGTAATAGATATAAAATATAAAATCTACCTGTATGACTGTTTTGTCCTTCCTTATCCATCGTGGTGCTCTTTTTTTTTGAAAAAGGGCATTTTTCCAAGACCTCCAGAAACACGCCCACTTTACGTCGTGGTAACGAAACCCTGGAATTTAGTGAACACCTACCCAGCAGCAGTGCCAGCCATTTTCTGCTGAACTATGGTAGGCGCGCAGACAAAATAATGAATGTCTGCAATGCACTAGGGGTACCAAAAAAAACATTTGATTTAATTTACCCTCTAATTTCATGTAATTCAACACCATCCAATTCAATTCAATTCAATTCAAGTTTATTTGTATAGCGCATTTTACAATAGACATTGTCTCAAAGCAGCTTTACAGAATATAAACATAGAACAGAAGGTAAACATAAGGAATAATATAAAAAACTAATATAATAAAAAATTCAAGATTATTATTAGATATATATAGTTCACAATGTGTATGTATTTATCCCCAATGAACAAGTCTGAAGTGACTCAGGCAGCAGTGGCAAGAAAAAACTCCCTTAAATGGTAAAGGAAGAAACCTTGAGAGGAACCAGACTCAAAGGGGAACCCATCCTCATATGGGTGACACTGGGGGTGTGATTACAAATATACATTCAAGCAAATGTTGTATTGGTGTAAGGATCACATGGAGTTCAGATCTCCTCTTTAGTATCAGAGAGTCCAACTGGAGCTGGTAGATCTGTAGATGTCTCAGGATACTCACAGAGTCGGCCTCAAGATGATCGGAGCTGGTACAATGTCTGGATGCCTCGTAATGGGTAGAACGAGAGAAGCAGTGTAGAGGGATTAACATATCTGCTGTTCATAAAAAATGTGCAAGCCTAATGTAATAGTACACAATATTATGGGATGTATTATGTGTACGTCTGACTAAAGAGATGAAAAAGTGTGGGAAAGTGTGTCTGAGCCCCGAACACTATCAGGAAGACTGTTCCAAAGTTTGGGAGCTAAATAAGAAAACGCTCTACCACCTTTAGTAGCCTTAGATATTCTGGGAACTACCAGAAGTCCTGAGTTTTGTGATCTGAGCTTTGTGATCATGTTTGAGGCATACTGAAACTTTTCATGCTTTTATTTTGGCCTTATTTCAGTTACATTTAGATCTTAGGCTTTGTTGTTTTGATTTTTATTCATTTTTAGATTTTTATTGTATTTACAACTCACCTGTATGTGGACACCTTTTAAAAACAAATGCATATAATCAATAAACTCTCATAGTCCATAAATACTGTAGATTTAACTTTGTTTAATATATACATTTAGTTAAATCATCAAACATCTGTATGACTTGCCAGTGACTTGCTTGACTCAAGCTACATCTTGAATTGAATTGCTTGACATAAAGCAGTGACTTGACTTGACTTGACTTGACTTGACTCTCAAAAAAATTGACTCGGACTTGCTTGAGACTTGAAGGTTAAGACTTGAGACTTACTTGTGACTTGCACATGTGTGACTTACGCCCACCTCTGCATTCTGATCATCCAAGACTGAACAGAAGAGAATGTCAACTGGAAGGCGAGGTACCCTTTCAAACATCAGATAAAACGTTGCATAGCCTGTAGACTCATGTGCCGTGCAATTGTACAGGAACGTCAATGTCTGCAAACATCTCAGCCAATCCCGCTTGACATCCGGAGATAGAACACTGATCATGTTGCCTAGCGTCCTTTTAAAACTGCTACCATTGCCCATCAGGTGATAAGGAGTGCTGTGTGATTTGACCACTCCTGAAACTGAAGTTTGCCAATGAGTCGGCTCTCAAAGCTTGCACCTTGGTCACTGTGAATACGCTCTGGCAGGTCATAGATACAAAAATATCTGTCCCACAGGATCCTGGCAACTTGCTTGGAGGAAAAGCCTGAGCTAGCCTTGTGAAATGGTCGGTCACAACTAAGACATCAATGGATTTATTGTTAAATAAATAACTAAATAACAAAATAACTAAATAACTTTTACTTATGATGCATCATTGACAATAATCACCTACTCTATGCTCCATGTTTAGCCAGAAGAAACGCTGCTTCGCCAAACTCACACTCCTGAATTGACCTTGATGGCCACTGTCATCATGAACACTCCTCAGAATTACATCCACCAACGAGTCTGGGACAACATATTGGAAGCGTTTCATCCTTGATGATTGGTTATGAGACACCCTGTAGAGAACACCATTCCTCACAATCAATTTATCCCAGTATCTAAGGTAACAAAGCACTGCTGCGGACTCTCCTGCCCTTTCCTTTCTTGTGGGCCTCCGGCGACTCTCAATGTAAAACATGACTCTTGTCAACACTCGGTCATTCATCTGCTTTTCACGCAGTTCCTCCACAGAAAATGCCGGCAGTGTGTCTTGGCCCGTAAGAATTAATTAGGGCAGGTGATCTACAACTGCCATAGCCCGCATATCAGCACCAAGTTTCCATTCCACATGTGAAGACAAGACAGCTGAGACATCCAAGCTTGCAACAGTAAGATGAATTTTGTCAAAAACATCATTGACTGTGAATGATTGTTGTCCTTGGATAACACTTCTTTCCTGGTTTTTGTCACAGGACCATCTGAAAGCATTCTGCACAGAGTTGGTTGACATTCCTCTCATATCGGCCAGCATGGTATCGTAGGGCACTTAAAGTAGTCTTTTTGTCACTCCTTTCCTGACAAAAGGAACTCTGCTGAGGAAATCAGCAACAACATTCTGATGACCTGGTACATACTTAATATCAAAGTTGAAGCTGGCCCACTTGGCTACCCAGCACTGTTCACAACAGTCCAGCTTAGGCTTCTTTAGAATGTGAGCAAGCGGATTGCTGTCCGTTAAAACAGTGAAACTGTATCCCTTTAGCCAGTGGCCAAACTTCTCACAAATGGCCCATTTCAGAGCCAAAAATTCCAGACGGTGCACCGGATAGTTTCGTTGTGAACATGAAAGGGACTTGCTGGTGAAAGCCACTGGTCTTGCTTTAGTCCCCCCTTCTTTGACTTGTGACAACACTGCTCCAATACCATCCAGAGAAGCATCGGTCACCAATACGAAATATTGTTTTGGCATGACACATTCCGAGTATTATTCTTCCTTCCCCTGACCTTCTGGCCTTGGAGAAGTTCAAAGAGAGGTTTTGCTTCGACCGAATAATGTAAAATGAAATTTTGATAAAAGTTCATTATCCCCAGAAATGATCTGATTCTTTTTTTGAGATGGCATCCTTCCATCCGCTCCCATCAGGTCAGAACTGTTCGACTTGGTGATGCACTCCACCTTATCAGGGTCCGTAGACACTCTGTCCTTGTCTATCCCATGCCCTAGAAACTTTACTGATGCTCTCAGCGGGTGACATTTTTTTGGAGCAAGTTTCAGGCCATGGGCTCGTAGCCTTCCGAACACCATCTCCAAACGATCAATTGCAACTTTCTCACTCGGGCCAAAGACTATCAGATCATCTATATAACACAGAAAACTGAGAAAGTTCTGATCACCAAAATAATGTACATCATCCGATAAAGCTACCAGGACTATTGCAAAGACCCTGGGGTAACCTATTGTACTCAAACAGGCCCATTGGAGTGGTAAAGGCAGCGAATTTACGATCATCCTCATGTAACAACATGTTGTAAAACCCTGACGTGAGGTCCCTTGTACTGAAAAGAGCGTTACCACCCACTGCTTCCAGGCAATCTGCTTGGGGTGGAAGAGGGTGTTCATCTTTTAATGTTTTTCTGTTTAACCAATTGAAGTCAGTACAAACCCGAAGATTTCCAATCTTTTTCCACACTAAAACAAGTGGAGATGTGTACTCACTCGTGTCTTCATATGTCAGGATCAAATTGACTAATTGCTGCCTGCTCATCAGAAACATTACATGACTCTATATCCAAGTCAGACAGTCCCATGGATTTCATCCTTTCACTTGCAGACATCGACTGGGCGCCGCAGTCAGGCAAACCCACGGTACAACTTACAAGGGGAGGTTTGACTGTATCCATGTTATCAATGTCCTCAAGGGCAATGCAAGGGTATAGGTCAGCCAGTTTTGCATTACGTGTCAGCAGCATGAGTATTTCTGACGAATTGCTCACCTTCAAAGGGATCCATCCGTCACTCCACAACGATGTAACTAGCCACCATGACAAATGAGAAGTGGTGGGTTCTGTCACAACAGTACTGCCTGGTGATGTAACAGCTGATTTCGGTAGTCTCCCCATACCAGGTATTCACAGCCAGGCTCAAGACAGACAGTCGAATTGCATCTTACTGTTCCAAGTTTATCAGGCATGTTCTCACCTCTCCAGCGATTTAGTCCAGCGGTCATTGACAAAAAGCTCTTACATTCAGGATCCTTTGATGCAGGGCCAAACACAGCTCTCTAGAAAACTTCACACTGCTTGATATGCCGCAGGATATGTTTGATGACATTAGTTCAAATTATGAGTTTGTCGTGTTGGCCAGGAACCACTAGAGTAGGTACAATAATTTTCAAACCATAAATTTCCATGGTCAGATTGTAAACAGATCAAGGCTTGACACACAATCTGCCACATCCCACGAGGACCACATCACCCTCAGCATCACTCCTGCCTGTTTCAGCTTCATCTCTGCTGTGCCATTTATGGTGCATGCCAATGATTCATTATCCATCATGGCTCCCAAAGACACTTTTTCTCCAATTTTTAATAGGTGTATAATAGAGGCTATCATGACCCCCACAACATTTGTGTTCTGATACACAATATTTAGTCCCTCAACACTGTTCTCAATCAGATAGCTTTTGTCTTCACACTCAGTAACAACTTGGGAGTCAGTCCTGAGTTTTGTGATCTCAGGGAGCGTAAAGGATTGTAACGTGTTAGAAGACTAGTTAGATACATGGGAGCTAAACCATTAAGAGCCTTGTACGTAAGTAGCAGCAGTTTGTAATCAATTCTAAACTTAACAGGTAGCCAGTGTAGAGATGATAAAATTGGGGTTATATGGTCATACTTTCTTATTTATGTCCTGTGTGGGCAAGAAAAAAATTGTGCGGCATAAAGTTGACTTTATCATGAATAACATTATTTACCGAGAGTGAAGTGAGAGCCTGGAAGTAAGATTTGAGAAGTTAGTAAAGAGGACAGGAATTCAATGCCTCCTAGAGGATGGTTCTGTTTAAATGAAGCTGAAAGGTTACCTGCTCCTTCTAGCACAAAGATAAAAGTCCTTTTGTTTTATCTATTAAGGTTTTCAGGTAATGAACACTAAACCAGCCTGAAATCCAAATTAAATCTCTGCAGAATGGACACGGTTTCCTCTGGTAGGCACAATGTGCTTTATATATGATTAATTAACGAAGGCAGGCTGCCATCTGCGTTTTAACTGATTAAAAGTGAGATGCACCTTTTTGATGTGAACCTTCAGGGAGCGAGTGGCATCGTGTATTCAGCTTGATTAAACATGATGTACAGGAAACTTCTCCACTTCAAAGTCTCTTTAATTTTTTTCTGAAAAGAGGTATAGAGGCATTTGAGGCATTTTATAAATCTCTGTCCAGCTGGCATGCTGGATTCTTCCTCTAAGAGAATGTTCCACTCAGGACCAGGGCCATTCGCCGGCTCGTTTCATTTTTGCACCCTCCCTTGTGCCACAAGATAAAAAATTGATTCCAGTAAATTCTCACCTGAGATCCATCACAGCGAAAAGGCTTTTAAAGGTCACACATGTAATAAGTTCCGATGGTCTCAGTCACTCAGATAATGGGCCTTTAGTCTACTGTGCAGTGCTGCTATAGAGAAATAATGGAGTAATCTGTGGACCATTCAATTCAATAGAGGCCCGAGCAGCACTGGCGGCCGGATCGGATCTGCGGGATGTTGGGCATGTGCTGAGGAGGGAGCATGACTGATGGAGGAAGAACTCATCTCCTCTTTTCTCCTGCACCTGAATATCTGACATTTTAAACAGCTTTGTACAGGCTTCAGTGCTGGAACTGCGAAAGATTAGCAAAAAAATTAGGAAAAGGGCAAAAAAGAAATGCTAATAACGAGCTGTAAAGATGAGTCTGTCCTTGCTGCAAATTAATACGGTTCTCATTAGACACTCAGTATGGTCACTAACCAAATTCATAATCAAATGGAAATTACACTCTGATTGCTTTAAAAAAATCATGGTGTAATGATATGTTCCATTTTAGGTTAATTAAGAGAAATGAGCTCCTCATCTGTCTTCTACAGGTCTCTTTTGGAAAGGTTAAGACCCTGAATCCACGAGTGTGAACACACTAAGACTCCAAATGGCTTCTTTAATCACACTTTCATAATTCAGTCAGATCTGACACAGCCCACATAATGACCTGAAGAAGAGCAAAGATCTCCTTTTCCAGCTAGAGACGATGGTGCAGAGATGGAGACCGGATGCTCACTGGTGAGACTCGGCCTTCAAAATTATGGAATTTAATAGCATGCAAAGCAAAATGTTAAGAAGTATAATTTATGTATGATTTACTGAGCAAGCTTCTCTCCAGCTCCACTAAGCAACTTCTGAAAATTGTTAGAATGCAGAAACACACAAAAGGAAAAAAAAAATCTAAAAGCGAATGAAGCAGAGCTTTACACTTTAACACTCAGAGGACTCGGACTATCTATCTGTCTACCACACACTTATTCTCACCAAGGGGCATTTAGCGTCTTCAGTCCATTTACCTGCATGTTCCTGAGATGTGGGAGGAAACTGGAGGGCAGCAGATAATTTTAAATCTCTGTTCATTTGTATAAAATGATCAGCTCTGTGAGAGTCTTGAGTGTGACCCCGTTACACTGCCTGACTTACACATGGTATAATTGCAGTATATATTATTTAATGTGCAGTTCAGCAGCTACAGAGTTTAGTGTTCTTCTTAGTTCCTGAACCTGGGTTACTGTCTGTGTGGAACGTCCGAGTTCTCAGGTTTGTCACTAGGTGGGTAGGTGACACTAAACTGCCCCGTGGTGTGAGTGTGAGTGTCTGTAATGAGTGTCTGTATTCCCGTCTCACACCCAGAGCTCCCGGGACTCCAGATCCGACATGATCCTGATTGGGATAAAGCGCTTGGCATGAATAAAGCAAATGAATAAGCAGATGTATAATTACTGAAGATCTCACCATGCTGTGTGTTAAGAGCTGTGTGGAGGAATAAAGCAGGGTTGTAATTAATTGTTCCTGAAGATCGTCTTTCTAGTGCAGGTCTGTTGTGATTGTTGAATCCTGTTTAACTGCCAGAGTTTGGAAAGGTGTGGCTTTCAGTGAGTCCCCGCTGACACACAGATCGCCAGAACAATTACTCCACTTTTCTTGCTTTGTCTTTAAACCCCTGCTTTCCCAGCTCCGGCTTCAGGAGACCTTTTGTGACACGCTAAATATGTGCTCCTCCTGCAAGCTGGGGCAATTACAACTGCATCTATTGACACCTCCTTCATGGGATCTCACATGACTTGCAGATGCATCACTCTCCGTTTCTCCCTCCTTCCTTCTTTACTAAGAACTGTGACAAACTGTCAAGAAGTCAGCAGTCTGCTCCATGGAAATGAAGCAATTAAAATAATGCCACATTTACAGTTCCCATTGAAGCCTGGCATCTGTTTTCCATCGCAGAGCTGCACGCACATGCAAACCGACCAGCGCACATGAAGATTTTTTACAGAGATTAAGCTGAAAACATTCCAGAAATCTCCTGTAATTGTGGTGGTAAGTGCAGAACACACTGCAGATGAGTTTTACATGATGCAACATCTACAGAGGGATTTTTATTTCAGAAAGTCATCGAGACTTTCCATATTTCATTTCACTCAGTAAAATTGTTTTAAATTACTTAAGTTTCAACTCATATGTCTTCTTCAATTTAGCACCCAAATAATGCCACACACATGCACACACACACACACACACACACACACACACACATATATATACACATACGCACGCACACACACACACACACACACACACACACACACACACACACACACACATATATATACACATACGCACGCACGCACGCACACACACACACACACACACACACACACATGCACACACACACACATATATATACACACACGCACGCACGCACACACACACACACACACACACACACACACACACACACACACACACATATATATATATACACACAAATAAAGACCAAACAAAAAAAGACCAAAATAATTTAAATAAGTTTTAGCCACAGAACCCTGCAAAAAATTGTTTTCTCTGAATAGGGCTGATGCATTGTGGGCTCGTCTCTGTGGGAGATATATGAACCCGTGTGGCTGTGGGCGCCGAAACTTTCCAACCTTTCCGGTGACAGGTTTTATAAGCCTAATGCAGTTTGTGATGTATAGCATAATAACCCACTGTATGACTGTAGGGCCTGGCTCTTAATATCGAGTGGCTTGTGTATCAGGCAAAATTATTGTAATGAGACCCAATTTCCATACAACAGGAAAATGAGTTCATTATTCTGCCTTATATTGGTGGAGTCGCCTGAGAAGAAACAGATGATTCTCTTCGGGAGGAATTGGATTCTGGACATAAATAGAATTAGGTAAAGTTGACGGTAGGAAAGAAAAAATAATAATGTAATAATAATTATATTGCAGTTATCAGAAGGTTATCACCACTCCATGATTCTTTATTTAATCTTTCAAGCAGGTGTGTGTGTGTGTGTGTGTGTGTCTTATCTAAATACACTGATTATGTGAATAGCTCGTGGTCAGCTGTGCTTTAAATTGATTAATTAACATTAAATATAATTAGAGGATAAAGAAAAGGGAACAAGTGAAATCTTTTATTATTTATCAAAACATCAGGACTGTGTGACATCTGAATTATTGTCATTGCTGTTTTTTTCACGTTTAAGGCACCGGTGATTGTCTGATAAACGTGCGAGTGACAATCGTACGGTTTTGACTTCACCGCTCGAACACTGCAGTGGAAATGCGACCGTAGAGAGCGGCCTGCATCACTGCTGTTTATCTTTTTCCTTCCTAATTGCGTTTATTCCTTTCAAGGTAACCTTTCTCAGCATCGCAGCTTCTCCAGCACTCACAGCACTCACATTCCCACTGCCCATTGAGAGTTCTGCTCCATTGTGTCCTCTTCATCAGGTGATTATACTATCTATCAGCTGCAGCTGTCACTACTCATTTAAAGCCTGCGCAGGCCCTCGCAGTGACGCAGCCGACTGTAACCTCACTGATTACTGTTTTGTAATCCAACACCTCACCCTCTGTGTGTGTGTATGTGTGTGTGTGTGTGTGTGTGTGTGTGTGAGATGGAAATCAGAGGCCTTTTAAAATGAAATGTGCTCGTCTCCACTCATAATGATGGATGGAGAACAATCCTAATTACTAACACATTGCCATAAAAAATCCACTTTTGTTGTTGTGGGAAAAAACCACAAGAGAAGAGAAAAAAAAGAAAAAGGAAAAAAGCCCAAAAAATTCTTTTCCTTGCTTGCCAAGGATGCTTGCAGCTACAAAGATTCAATTATACAAAGTGCAAAAAATAATTAGAAAAAATAATAGCACTTGAAAAAAGATATAATAGCCCCTTTCCAGAAATTGCATAGAACAATAAATCTGTTAATTAGCTCATTAATATTCAATTGGGGTCAGTGGTCTTAATGGAACCTTTTCCACGGGTTGAGGAAATGTTTAACACCAGCTTTTTCCTCCGCCGACGCTGATTATCGAGGACACACAGACGAGGCTTATCAGCGCTCCAGATGGTGGAGAACAATGCCACATCATTATCGCCCCACTGCAGTGTGTGTGTGGTGTAACCGGTGTGTGTCTGAGGCGCTGAAGTACACACACTAAGGCATTTAGTGTAATTGATATGTGGAATATATCGTATTGTTTAGGCCATTTGTTTGCTCTCACTCGTATTTCAAGTTGCAGAAGCAGAGAGAAGCGAAGGCTGATTTTGACTCAGCTGTTTTAAGGAACTTCACAAAACCCACAGCACCGTTAGTGACTGGAGCTTCCACACCATGAACCATGTTCTGTTTAACATCAGAGTTGAGCAGAAGGAGCATTATAAAGAGGATTAGGAGCCGAGTGCCAGCCAATCAAATTCCAGATGAGTCAACATTCAGCCAATCAAATCCCAGATGAAATTTAAAGGTCAGAAGAAGGTCTAAGATTGTAAATGAATCCTGTCTCAGGACTCAAGTCTGATATGAAGGTGTGTGGCTTCAACAACACAGTAAACACAGCAGGATAAAAACTAACCCACAGAAATTATACCAAGAGTTTCAAGAACATCTCAGAGTGCCTGGAGAACCCACATGGATATGTGTAGAACATCACACAGCTCAGGACTAAGGCAGGAAACACACACTCACAAAACCGAGTTATTCAGCTGTCCTTCTATTACAGGTTCCAGAAGAAAGAAGAAAGAAAGTTTAAAACCAGAATCTAAGAAACAAAGCATTTTAAAGAACGTTTAAAAATCCGTTTCTCTAAAGAGCAAAGAAGAAATAATTAGCTGTAAGAAAAAACAGCTTTTTTTTCCTAGATAAATTAACAGGAGGAAATAACTGGGCTAATTGTGATCATTTCCACTGTTTCTGCCCTCGAACCACCCTGTGATAACTCCATGATCCTCCAAAGACTCCTGTTTTATTTGAAAAATGATCTGAAAGATGAGTAAAAAGAAATCAGAATAAACTGGGATTGGATCAGTGTTTCTGTCTTAACAATGTGTGTGTGTGTGTGTGTGTGTGTGTGTGTGTGTGTGTGTGTGTGTGTGTCTGTGTGTGTGTGTGTGTGTGTGTGTTTGTGAGTGTTTGTGTGTATGTGTGTGTTTGTTTGTGTGTGTGTTTGTGAGTGTTTGTGTGTATGTGTGTGTTTGTTTGTGTGTGTTTTTTGTGTGTGTCTGTGTGTGTGTGTGTGTGTGTGAGTGTTTGTGTGTATGTGTGTGTTTGTTTGTGTGTGTGTGTTTGTTTGTGTTTGTGTGAGTGTTTGTGTGTGTTTATGTGTGTATTTTTTTGTGTGTATGTGTGTGATTGTGTGTGTTCCTTGTGTGTGTATTTGTGTGTGTGTTTGTTTGTTTGTTTGTGTGTGTGTGTGTTTGTGTGTGTTTGTGTTTGTTTGTGTGTGTGTTTGTGTGTTTATGTGTGTATGTGTGTGTGATTGTGTGTTCCGTGTGTGTGTATTTGTGTGTGTTTGTTTGTGTGTGTTTGTCTGTGTGTGTGTATTTGTGTGTATGTTTGTGTGTGTGTGAAAAGGAAGAAAAACGAAATGGAAGGATAAATAAATAAATACATACATACATACATACATACATACATACATAGATAAATAAATAAATAAATACACAGTGTGTCTTCTTGCTCAGATTATTGCTGTGATGATGAAGATGATGAAGTTCTCTGTGAGATCAGACATTGTGAAGGTTTCCCATTACACCTGCCTTTATATCTTCGAAAGCATCTCACTCTTACCTCGGAGCACAAAAGCCACCAGTTCTGGGATTCAACCAGAGATGTTATGGATTTTTTGCCCAGATCAAAGCGAGAGCATTTTATTCTAAACATTCTTGTTTATTGACACGAGTGACAGAAGATTATTTTAAACTGCATTATCTTTTTTTTGTGCCGCTTGTAAAAATTCAATTTTTCCGAGCTTTATCAGGACAGAGAGTCTCGGTTGTGTAGAAGGGCGAAGGACTTAGAGGAGATTTCTGCTCGACCTCACGCTCAGACGGCTTAGTGAAATGAAATAAGAAAAACAACGACAGGGAGCCGTTTGGCACTGCGGTGACCAGCGGAGTCACCGAAACTGTGCTGGAATTGAAATGGCCTACTACAGCTTCAGAAATAAGAAACACATCTGTCTCAAACTATGTGTGTTTATTCCTCCAGAGAACATCAGCAGAGGACGTGATTCATACAGATCCATTATTAACAACTTACCCTGAGATGATAACCCTGAAGATCTCCTCCCACCAGAAACAGCTCTGAGTAGGAAATAAGAGCACTTGGTTATCTAATTATCCAATGAAGCCTCAATAAAGCCTTGAGGAGATGTTTCTGATTTATTAAAGCTCTGATTCTCTGAAGGACTCTGATTGGTCAGAAGGTGTTGATTAATTCTCTCTAACAGCTCTGACTGTAGATCAGGTTTATATTGATACACTCGCTCTGATACGCT
>NC_083460.1:43038810-43078810 GCF_030014155.1 Tachysurus vachellii
TCAGCTCCAGCACTGCTGCATAAGGTGACATTGCACAACAAATCATTCACATGAATATAGTGAAAGCAAAACAATTGCTATTTCTAAAAGCAATTTTGCTCTGCTGAGGTGTGTTGATTGCTGTGTATGTCAATCCATCGCTCTCCCAGACACAAAGAGGGCACAACGTTTCATACCAGTTAATGCCATATTTTATCATCAGCATAACAGCATGAGGAGCAATTTGAAAAAAAAAATATACTTTTTTTGAGGTAATAAAAGAAACTGTGTGAGGTTAAAAAACTTCTGTAGTGGTGCATCTGTAATTTTTTAGTTGATTCTACTGAAGAATATTTAAAACATGATAACACACAGGTTCAGTAAAGAGATGAAGAGAAAGCTGGAGCAGCAAAACTTCACACCGCACTACATAAAAAACACATCATTACTACATCCTCACTACAGCGTCACTACATGTACTATATCTACTACATCTACTATAGTGTCATTTCTGCATCACTACATCACTACAGTGTCACTTCATCATCACTACATCATGACTACATCAAGACTACATCATTACAGTGTCACTGCATCATCACTACATCATCACTACATCATCACTACAGTGTCACTACATCATCACTAAATCATCACTACAGTGTCACTACATCATCACTACATCATCACTACAGTGTCACTACATCATCACTAAATCATCACTACAGTGTCACTACATCATCACTACATCATCACTACAGTGTCACTACATCTTCACTAAATCATCACTACAGTGTCACTACATCATCACTACATCATCACTACAGTGTCACTACATCATCACTACATCATCACTACAGTGTCACTACATCTTCACTAAATCATCACTACAGTGTCACTACATCATCACTACATCATCACTACAGTGTCACTACATCATCACTAAATCATCACTACAGTATCACTACATCATCACTACAGTGTCACTACATCTTCACTAAATCATCACTACAGTGTCACTACATCATCACTACATCACTAAATCATCACTACAGTGTCACTACATCATCACTAAATCATCACTACAGTGTCACTACATCATCACTAAATCATCACTACAGTGTCACTACATCATCACTACATCATCACTACAGTGTCACTACATCATCACTAAATCATCACTACATCACTACATCATCACTACAGTGTCACTACATCTTCACTAAATCATCACTACATCACTACATCACTACATCATCACTACAGTGTCACTACATCATCACTAAATCATCACTACATCACTACATCACTACATCATCACTACAGTGTCAATACATCATCACTAAATCATCACTACAGTGTCACTACATCATCACTACATCATCACTACAGTGTCACTACATCATCACTACATCATCACTACAGTGTCACTACATCTTCACTAAATCATCACTACAGTGTCACTACATCATCACTACAGTGTCACTACATCTTCACTAAATCATCACTACAGTGTCACTACATCATCACTACATCATCACTACAGTGTCACTACATCATCACTAAATCATCACTACAGTGTCACTACATCATCACTACATCACTAAATCATCACTACAGTGTCACTACATCATCACTAAATCATCACTACAGTGTCACTACATCATCACTAAATCATCACTACAGTGTCACTACATCATCACTACATCATCACTACAGTGTCACTACATCATCACTAAATCATCACTACATCACTACATCATCACTACAGTGTCACTACATCATCACTAAATCATCACTACATCACTACATCATCACTACAGTGTCAATACATCATCACTACATCATCACTACAGTGTCACTACATCATCATTAAGACTACAAGACTACTTAAATGTAATGATCAAATTTGAACATTTAGAATTCGCAAAACCCTGAAAGCCTGCAGAAATCACCCAATCGCAAAGCGGACTGGCTCTGTCTCCATAGCAACGGGGCTCCCAGGTAACGCAGGCGTCCGCTTGGCGATTGAGTGATTTCCTTAGGCCACAAATTCTAAATGTTCATTACCTGGGAAGTGGTTTGAGCGAAATGAAGGAGAATTTGCGGCCTGCAGAAATCAAGAGAATCAAATAAAACGGATGGTCATGACATCGTATTGTTGAATTATCAAGCGTACTTTGGTGTTTATGTGTTGAAAGAACGATGAGGAGATCATTAAAAGAGAATCGGCGGTGGGTCTCCAGGTAGTTTTAGCTGACGTCTTCAACACAGTAAAAGTAGATAAGCTCATCACTACATCACTACAGTGTCACTACATCATCACTACATCATGACTACATCAAGACTACATCACTACAGTGTCACTACATCATCACTACATCATGACTACATCATCACTACAGTGTCACTACATCATCACTACAGTGTCACTACATCATCACTACATCATCACTACAGTGTCACTACATCATCACTACAGTGTCACTACATCATCACTACAGTGTCACTACATCATCACTACATCATCACTACATCATCACTACGAACACACAAGCCATATTTTCTAATCAAATACATGATATGGGTTTTTAAGTTTCCATGAGAACCAAAAGCTTATTTTAACAATGCTGTAATTACAATTTCCCAATATAGAAATAGCACTTCCACCAATTTACAATCGAGTTGACAAGACTAATAGGTAAATTAAAACCTGAAATGATATTTTAAAAAGCAGAGAAAAAGAAACTTTAAAGTCACAGGGAAAAAAAAAAAAAAAACAGAATTACTGCGTTTAAATGTTTTTGAAAGATTTTATATAACTGATGTCAGAAATGACACTAGATTCATTTCGATATGTCTGTAGGTCCATCATAATCTCTACTAAAATAATGTCCTGATAATCAGTCCATGAGCTACGTCTGTGTTTCAGAGGATTTAGAGATTATAATTGGAAACATAGAGGAAAAAGAACATTATTTATAACACAGTGAGGCCTAAGAAGGAGGAGGATGAAGAGGAGGACTGGGGAATAGACCGCACAGCTTAAGGTCATTCCATCGACAAATTGTTTCTGAACAAAGCTAAAATATGTTTCGATTTTCTCATTAAAAATAAAAAATGTGTATTTACTCAATGTGAGATCTGAAAATATAAAAACCCTAAACAAGCTGTCCATTAGCTGGAGTCTGGTCCCACTGAGGAGCTCCTGAAGACATCATCTCTACGTTCCCATGGGCTCCTTCTCACACCAAAGTCTTGTTAATCATGTGATTCATCACGTTTCACTTTTTTTAAAGTTACGTGTGTTTTATATTTAAATTCTACATTCAAAATCTTTTAAAATTTTGCCTTCACTTCGATTCCTCTATACACTGACAGTCATAAAAAGCATTTGTCTTACTGTGAATGATCGTGTATGTGAGTGTTATATTACAGCCATGTTATTTTTCTTTAGTAGAAATCTTTAAAATAAAATTTAGCATCAAAGTACAAAATGAGATTTGATTCATTTTAAAATGGAGCCACGTTAAATGGATTCTGCTTCCTAACCTAAGGATCAGTAGACGAGCTGGAAGAAAACTCCAGAGCAGCAAAAACACTGACAGCAGCGCCATCTGGTGCACAAACACACTCTCTGCAACCAGTAATATACGGACAACGTGATCAGTAATAATAATAATAATAATAATAATAATAATAATAGTAATAATAATAATTATTATTATTACTATTATTATTATTATTATTATTATTGTTATTATTATTGTTATTGTTATTATTATTATTATTATTATTATTATTATTATTATTATTTTACCCACTCACTCTTTAACTATGGTTGAGGGATTAATGTCAGGACAGCTGGAGAAAGGTCTTTATGTGGTGACGTCATTATAAATCCGGGTCTGGTCTCTGAACCCATTTATTTATCTAAAATGTTGGTTTCAGGGATTCAGAGGATCACTCTGTTCTGTTGTCTCGTCCTCTCTGTGACTCTGTTTTTGCCCAAATTGTTTTTATCTGGAGGAAAAGAGAAGGTGCTTCTTCAGTCTGATGGTAAGGTTTCAGATAAACACTAAATCCTGATGTACTGCTTTCCTTCTGTTCCCTTTATTTCCCTTTATTTCTGCCTCAGACTCTGAGCATCGACCTTCCGAGGAAAAACACTGACCTGAGAACTGACCTGACTTCCTTTTTAATATAACTCATTTGATTCTTTAGAAGAATCATTTAAATGACTCAGTACAATGATGCAGGATATAAAAAGCTTCTCATCTCTTTACTTGTCCTCCTTCCTATTGCACTGTTTATTTTCCCTCCATCTTTTCATATCATTTTTTACCTACACCAGTGTATAACATGGTCCATACTGAACATTACATTAAACGCACATTAACACTAAATTTTATTCTGGAAAAATAGAAATAATATGTAAATACATGTTGGTAAAAAACACCACACACTATACAGTCTAAATACTGTAACTGAATAATTAACTATTTTTATTTATTTATTTTATTTAGTATTAATTAAGTAAAAACCATCAAAGCTGGTGAAGAAACCATTGTGTTCGGCAAACATAGAATAACATATATAGTATTATTTATATATTATTAATGTATAATATTAACACCCTTAAAATATTCCCCAGAGTAAATTCCAGAAGAATTTCAAGGTAATAGATGTTTTTATAATACACAAAAAAGTAAAGGTCAAATAATGAAGTTTCTTATTTGTATACAGACACAGTGAAGACACAGCAGACACACACTAGGAGGTTCTGTTGTTGTTGGTTTCAGCCTTTATCACATCTGTGTGTTTCAGTACTCGGTCCTGAAAGTCCTCCTGTGTTGAGGTTCAGACATGGAGCTTCAACAGGAGAAGACGATCCGCATTCAACTGAATCACTTTGTGCGAGTCAGAAGCCTGAGATCTTTTCCCAGACAAAAATCTTTCAGAAATCTTCACTCCTCTCTCGAGTCCCTCCTATTTATGGCTTTGGAATTTTCCTCTACATCATTTACATCTTCTATAAGGTACAGAAATAAACCTGAAGATCTTAGTAATGATGCTCACAGAGTGATGTGATAAAGTTCAGAGAGAATATTTTTTTGTTTTCTTTCCCCTTCAGCTGACTGATAAAGACCAAGTTCCAGAACAATGCTGCAGCTTCTCCATCCTGATCCCCGAACACACAGCACAGGAAACATGTGGGTTTATCTCTTATAGACATCCTGCTGCTGAAGGAAATCAAATGAAACTCACATAATAACATGACACACAAATAATTATAGAACCTTTAATCGAACAAATACTATTTCTGAAAAACACCAAACACACACCAGGAACTTAAACACCAAACACACACCATGAGTTTAAACACCAAACACACACCATGAGTTTAAACACCAAACACACACCATGAGTTTAAACACCAAACACACACCAGGAACTTAAACACCAAACACACACCAGGAACTTAAACACCAAACACACACCATGAGTTTAAACACCAAACACACACCATGAGTTTAAACACCAAACACACACCATGAGTTTAAACACCAAACACACACCATGAGTTTAAACACCAAACACACACCATGAGTTTAAACACCAAACACACACCAGGAACTTAAACACCAAACACACACCATGAGTTTAAACACCAAACACACACCATGAGTTTAAACACCAAACACACACCAGGAACTTAAACACCAAACACACACCAGGAACTTAAACACAAACACACACCAGGAACTTAAACACCAAACACACACCAGGAGCTTAAACACCAAACACACACCAGGAGCTTAAACACCAAACACACACCAGGAGCTTAAACACCAAACACACACCATGAGTTTAAACACCAAACACACACCATGAGTTTAAACACCAAACACACACCAGGAACTTAAACACCAAACACACACCAGGAGCTTAAACACCAAACACACACCAGGAACTTAAACACCAAACACACACCAGGAGCTTAAACACCAAACACACACCATGAGTTTAAACACCAAACACACACCATGAGTTTAAACACCAAACACACACCATGAGTTTAAACACCAAACACACACCAGGAACTTAAACACCAAACACACACCATGATATTAAACACCAAACACACACCATGAGATTAAACACCAAACACACACCAGGAACTTAAACACCAAACACACACCAGGAACTTAAACACCAAACACACACCAGGAGCTTAAACACCAAACACACACCATGAGATTAAACACCAAACACACACCAGGAACTTAAACACCAAACACACACCAGGAGCTTAAACACCAAACACACACCAGGAGCTTAAACACCAAACACACACCATGAGATTAAACACCAAACACACACCAGGAGCTTAAATACTAAATCACCCAGTCAGAGCTTATAGAGGAACACTAACCAAGAGAAAACACAAAACAGGTCAATTGTGATTAAAGTGTCATGTGACAGGGTCGTGTAACCTCTTGTCGTCTGAAGGGGTTGATGGGTAATGAAGTCCAGGGCAGCTTTATCACAACCAAATCCGGCACAGACGTCACACAGGCCAAACATATTCCATTTTGACCTTTCAGTTAGAGTTTGAGGTAACAAATGGGTGTGATATAAAATGTTAATGTTTACAACCGTAACATTTAAAATAAACACAAACAAATTATAACATAGAAAATCAGATGTAAAATGTCTCCATCATCTACATCATCTACAGCAGCTGCTTCGGCATCACAGCAGTCCTGTTTTTATGTTCTTTCTTCATTAACCTCCTGATGGTTTCTGCACATGATGACGGTGATTAAGATCTTCTTACATTCTCCAGGGAGATTTATATTGTTGTTAAACCAGGATTATAAATTCACAGGCAACTCAGCAGCTTTAATTAACTGTAGATCTTTAGGTTATGATGTGAGAGCGGAGAGTTTGTGTTATTTTGCATCTGAGTCGTCTTTAGAGCTCCATGTAGAGCAGGAACATCAGGTGCAGGTCCAGGTGCTGGAGTCAGTGTCAGTACCTATAGAACCTCAATATGTCTGTAATCACATGTGTAACTGTGGATTTCAGCTGAAGATGAGGTGACTCAGCTACAGACCAGTTCAACACAGATGAAAGGACAGAGAGAGAGGAGAAGCTCAAAATCTCTCCAAAAGTCTGCAAGGTAAAGAAACATTTCTCTAAAAGCTAAACATTTCTAACCTGACGGTTCTCAGATTAGGAGACGGAGGAGCATCATCATCCTCACAACCCACACAGTGAGTACACACATCAGGGTGAGTGAAGAGCTGGAAGTGAAGATTCTGTGGATCTTGAGATGTTGCTCTAATGTCTGTGTGTTGTTCTGGTCACAGAAGTACATGTGAAGAAAGAAAACTCCAGCACCTGAGGAAGATCCAGCACCTGTTGGTGGAGGGACGGTTGCTGGATGACGTCACCCCTGAGGAGGAAGCTGAGGAGACTCCATATTCTGCACACTGGGAGGGTAAAACATCACACACTCCCAAATATTTTTATTCTAAATACAGAATCAACGAACAAATTAACCACAGCTCAGTAAGAGTGAACTAATAACTGAAGAGCTTCCTGACGCACTGCTGCACATCTACAGCGATTCTATCACTCAGGAAGGTATCTAATTATTTAAAAGGCGTCTTCTCGAGTGTGTCGTTTTTTGTTCTTTGGCTTCTCAGGTTATCCAGAAGAAACCTTTCCTTTGTATGAGGTGCCACTTTGCCGACATTGGTATCCAAGTATCATCTTGGAGGAGTCTTATGGAGGTGTTCCTACCCCCGAGGAACTGGCTGAAAGAATGCAGAGAGAAGAAGAAAAGGATGAAATATATGATGAAGAGGGAGACAAGGTGAATGATGAGCCCGGTGAAGATGAAGATCCTAAAGGGATGATGGATGAGGGTGAACTTGAAAAGAGAGACGAGTCAGATGATAATGTAAATGATACTGATGAAGAAGATTATAAGCAGGAAGACATTGGTGAAGACCAACCATATCTGGCTTGTAATTATACTGATAATGAGAAGACTCCAAATTCACCAGAAAATAAGAAGGCAAAAGAAACATCTGGAAGGAGAAGACAGATAACCTTCAGTAATCACAGGCATGTCTTCCACTATCCTAAAGGAGGTGCTGTAGGCTGCAGATACAAAGAAGCTCTAGAAGATGATACTAATAATGACGATGATCTTGATCATGAAGATGGGATGGAGAAAAAGCAGGATGAATATGATGATTTAGTGGTGATGGAGGAGGATGACCCGTTGATGGAAGCTGAGCGTCTGGGCTTCAGCACTCAGTTTGCATGTGATCCTGAAGAACAGAACGTGGATCTGATCAACTTTCTTCTCACATATAAACCTGAAGCTGTGATTATGTCTGAACAGTCAGGAGCAGCTGAAGCTCCAAGGCTCAGGATGCGCTGCAAGAAGCAGAAGGAGGGAAAACTGACCTGATGTGACTTCTGTTTCCAGAATAATCTCCAACCTCTGATGATGATTAACTTTCACTTCAGCTACTCAAAATATCAACTCAAACAAAAAGAGAACAGGAGATGAAATGTAATGAGTGATGAGTTCATATTAACTGCTCAAATCATTTCATTTTATTTCTACTGTTCTGATCATTTTAGTAAAAAAAAATTCTTAAAACAAATTTTGGACAGTTGTGTTTATCAGGTGACTGCATTTACTCCGCCCACTACTGAGCTACATTTACATTTCCAGCATTTGGCAGACGCTCTTATATCCAGAGCAACTTACATTATCTCATTTTTATACAACTGAGAAATTGAGGGTTAAGGGCCTTGCTCAGGGGCCCAACAGTGGCAGCTTGGGGGACCCGGGATCGAACTCACAACCTTGAGTGGTTAAGGTGCTCTCATGCCATGACTTTAAATACACATTATAAACACTTCAATCTTTACAGCGTTGAGTTACAGGGTTTTTACTGAGAAATTCTATGTGAATATTATTGAGGCAGGTCAAACAACAGACTGTCTGTCTGTCTGTCTGTCTGTGTTGTGTAATGTTGTGTTGTGCTATGTTATGTTGTGTAGTGTTGTGAAGCATTTTGTTGTGTAGCATTGTGTTGTGTAGCATTGTGTTGTATTGCATTATGTTGTTTAGCATTGAGTTGTAATGCATTATGTTGTTTAGCGTTGAGTTGTAATGCATTATGTTGTTTAGCGTTGAGTTGTAATGCATTATGTTGTTTAGCGTTGAGTTGTAATGCATTATGTTGTTTAGCGTAGAGTTGTAATGCATTATGTTGTTTAGCGTTGAGTTGTAATGCATTATGTTGTTTAGCGTTGAGTTGTAATGCATTATGTTGTTTTGCAATTCCTGAACTAATCCTCAATATGAAGAGAGGTCAGATTGTAACAATGCTAAGGATCTGTTCCATGTTTAAGCTGTAATGTTTCTCCTGACCTCCGGGGGGAAGTAGAGAGCGCTCTAAAGGAAGTGTTATCCTTTTTAAGAGAAACAAGTTAGAGTGTTTGAGAGAGGTACCAGCATGGCTTTGGGTGTTTGCTCAACATGGCCTTATGTCTGAAACCCTATTTTGAGGACCAACATTGTTCTCCAACTCAATGTAAGTGTACATATTGTGTTATTCTATGTTTGTTATGTGGTGAAGTGAATATTGTGATTTTGTGTGTTTTTGTATATTTGTTCAGAGGGTTTTTGTTTGACCTCATTCATCATCGTACTATAAGGGCTCTTCACTGGACTATGATTTGATCTGGTTCCACAACTTTAGTTACTACCTGGATGAACTCTTGGATACGGTTGGAGGCAATTTATGTTTCACTGTTATTCCTGAGGGGGGGCACGGTGGCTTAGTGGTTAGCACGTTCGCCTCACACCTCCAGGGTCGGGGTTCGATTCCCGCCTCCACCTTGTGTGTGTGGAGTTTGCATGTTCTCCCCGTGCCTCGGGGATTTCCTCCCCCGGTCCAAAGACATGCATGGTAGGTTAATTGGCATCTCTGGAAAATTGTCCCTAGTGTGTGATTGTGTGAGTGAATGTGTGTGTGTGTGTGTGTGTGTGTGTGTGTGTGTGTGTGTGTGTGCCCTGCGATGGGTTGGCACTCCGTCCAGGGTGTATCCTGCCTTGATGCCCGATGACGCCTGAGATAGGCACAGGCTCCCCGTGACCCGAGGTAGTTCGGATAAGCGGTAGAAGATGAATGAATGAATGTTATTCCTGAACCTTAATGATCTTCTGATATTTCTTTACTATCTGGACTATTTGGATCACTGAGACATTGTCTACATACCTGTGTCCTGCGTTCAAGTGGGACCAGACTGAATTATGCTAATGGGAAGTTGTAAATGTTTTCTGTTTATTTGTATGTAAATGCTTTACTGTTGTCATCACTGTTTGTATATGTGTGTATTGTCAGGGGTTGTCTCACAAAGCTTTAATACATCACTGTACACTCTACACAAGAATCCTCCCTTTACTGAATGTGACCTAAAACCGAGATGTTACAAGATGAGAAACTGAGGAATTGTCTTCGTTTATATTTGGAAAATATCCTGTTTATTGTTCAGACTGAATTTATTCTAAAGTTCTGTCATTGTGTGTGTGTGTGTGTGTGTGTGTGTGTGTGTGTGTTTAATCCATGATTAAAGCATTTGATTAATAAAGTGATCCAAAGGAATATTCACATTTCAGTCATTTCCACAGCTTTCATACTCTCCTCTATTTTTTTTCATCTTGTCTTTGATTTTGGAGAAAGAGGGACATATTATTGTGGACTGATGGACTGTTGATGGACAGAATCCTTTCTCAGAAGCACATTCTCAGGAGCAATGCGTCCAGACTGTTGTTTGTAAAGAGTGTGTTCAAGGATTTTAGAAAGTAAAGGGAGGAGTGATACCAGTCTGTAGATCTTGATGTCTGAAGGATCCAGAGGTTTCTTCAGGATGGAATAACATGTGCTCTCTTGAGAACCCTAACCTCAAGTGGATTGGATTCTGTAGGCAGCTGGAAGGATTGCAGAACAAGATCAGGGTAAGAGGTACAGTAGGTCCACATGAAGATTCTTCTCTGGGACTGAGGTGGTGGAATGATGTCCTAGATGTCCAAGAAGCTCTTCTGTGTCTGTGTGCTCTTCTCCCAACAGTTTTTACACTGGTGATATCTTTAAGTCTGTGTCCTTGTGAACCAGCATCGATTCCTTGATAGCCAGAGCACTTTCTCTGGATAACAGCATCTGCCTCATGCTGTAAATATAAATTGCTTCAGGTCATCTCAGCCTCTGTAAATAACACCATGTCTTAGTCTCATGTCTTTATACAGTTCTACACCTCTCGGGTGTAGTTATATGATTGGCTGTTTGAAATGTCAGTCAAATTACCTTTAATTGTTACAGGAAGTGATTATTTGGTGATACCTGTATAGCTCATATACAGTGCAATAAGTACAATTACTTATTTATACAGTAACTTACAGTTTTGTGCAAAAGTTTGGGCACCCTGACAATTATCATATTTTCAATTTATAATCTGCATTATTTTCCAGGCAGCAGCTTTATTATGGATATAATTTATACTTTATGGAAACAGTAACACATTTAACGTTTTTAGCTTTGCTAAAAAGGTTTGTCATTTTTTTCTTAAGAACACCCACTTTTGCATAAAACTGAGTGTCTATAATGTGTATAAATTCTATATATTTAAATATAAATAAATGTAAAGGCAACAATGTCATTATTTATTCAGTAAATTTATTTTCTGTTTGTTGTAGTTTAATTTTAACTGAGAAAAACACTGATGAGAACACACACACACATACACATACACACACACATACACACACACACACACACACACACACACACATACACACACATACACACACATACACACACACACACACACACACACACACACACACATGCAGATGCCATGAAGCTGTCCAAAAGCATTCAGATGAGGCATTACATGGCTGAAGTTAGTCATAAACACACAGACACACATACCTGTACAAAATTAGATTAAGTCCATCATGAAGATGCTAGATGAGTTTATAAATTGATGTTAAGTGTTTAAGAGCGATGTGAAGTGATGTTAGTGTGTTCAGCATTAGCGTTACTCAGAAAACACGTGCTGTAGCATTGAAGATCCACAATATTTTATTTTAACATGAAACAAGCGTGATAAGAATGAAGTGGCCTTGTAGGCAGGTCAGCTTTGTGCTTTTTCCCTCAGCATCACTTTTAACAAGTCTGCCGTGTGTCAGTCTGAGCTCCTGCCTTCTTTCACACACGCATCAGTTCGGTTAGGACTCCTGCAGGTCTCTGAAGTCCTTCCGAGGGAATCATCCGAGGGAATCTCACACGTCCCCTCGTCCTCAGACTCACACTCACTCACAGGCCAGTTTGCTGTCGAAGCTGGACAAAGCGATAGCAAAGGCCTGCAGCGCACACATGGGGTAGTTGTAGTCCATAGTGAAGATGTCCTCAGCCACTCGTCCAAACTGCATCACGATATAATCCGCTAAACACACAGAGGACAAAAGATTTAATGTTTCATATTAATTTTCCCTTTTGAAGGGAACTCGATGCTGTCAGGGCTGATGCTATGGAAACGCTTCTTTGAGGAAGTTGTGTCTGAAGCTCTGTGTGCACACATGCCAATTTAATGGCTCGGGAAGGACACGTGACAGAGGGATTACGCACCAGCAAGTCCATATAAGGGTATCTACATCACATTATTCCAGCTTCTTTGTCTTCAGGAAGTGCTCTGTGTAGTTTGTGTCGATTGTATGTCTTGTCTGTCTAGCGCAGGGAATATATGTATAGATTTCAAGCGCTGACAGAGAAAAGTATGATGTTGCTGACTAACCATTTTAAGAGGTGCATGCATCCGTGCCCCCGCTATATCATGGAGAATGACACGCACTCTCTTTACATTGTTTGTTTGGGAGAGGAGCAGGCCCGCTGGCAGCGTGCATAGCAATGGATTCCCTCTACGCAAGCTACGATCCTGCTTGGCTGTATTTTTAAGCATCTGCACCTCGTGGTTCAGGTCCCACGTTCGCCAAGGCAATGCAATGGCTTGGATCATGGGGTTCGCAGGTTGAGTTAGCTGAAGCATAGCAAGAGACATGTCCTTCCCTTTCTCTTGCCCTCTCCCCTGACTACATTTGCTAGGTTTTGATTTTGGGAGCTCACACACTCCCGACCCTGGAAGAGAGCATGCTGCTTTCCTCTTTTGTTCTGTGATCAGTGGCATTCAAGGAACTCCTTAAGGTGGTAACACGCGCTTTTTCTAAATTAAATTTAGATTGGCCTGAAGATGAAGTTAGTGTTTCGTTCCAAGCTAGAAGACTGATTTCTGACTTCAGGCCGCATGCCGAGGCCATTTCTAACTTTTCAGCCACTAGGATTAAAGAGATGCTCCCAAGCTACCTCTTACCTACATGGCCCACATGGAGGAAGCCTGCGCTTCACTCCAAGCCATGTAGAACTACTTCAGCCCTTGTGGATTAAGCCTATATGGTGGAAGGCCAAGCAGATGCGGCCCTGCACACAATGGCAGTTTTGCAAGCCTACCCGGCTGACCTGCTAAAAGAGCTCGATGATGGAGAGGGATTGGACCCTCAGGCAGTAGCTCAGGGCTTGATCTGCATCGCACTTGCACAGATCCGTACCCTGGTTTGGCATCTGCCAGTGTGTCAGGGTAACCAGGAGATCAGCATGATGTTAACACCGCTCTCAGACAACCAGGCAACATGGGAATTTCTGACAGGCATGTCTTACTAGGTCCTGGATACTGTAGTAAAAAGGTACAGGATCTATTTTACTTCTTGTCCTTCGCGCTTTCCTTCTCTTTGAGCTGAGCAAACTTCTCTTGGAGCTGAGGAAAGAGACCATAGAACATGTTTCCCTTCCAGAATGGGACTCCAGCTTTTACAGCAATATTTTGTTGTTCCCACGAAAGACGGGAACAACATTTCACCTCAAAAGAGTGGGACATTTGCAAGCCCTGTCGATCTCTTCCACCTACCTAGAATTCGCCCCTGGCATGTATAATTCTATCCTGCACCCCAGGGTGGAATATGTCCCCAATGTGCCCAGGATGGCTGGTTGTCAGGAGAGGCTGCATTTGCTTTGCCCAGTAAGGGCCTTGAAGTCTACAGTATGTCCCCGCTCAATCTTGTGGCATATCCCCTCCCCTTTTGTCTGTTTTTGGAGCTGGAACAGGGTAATTTGTTCTCCTGGCATACTGGGTAGTGAAGGCCTCTCGGCATCAGTGATCACTTCACTAGGGGTATCGAATCACCCAGTGCCTTAGTCAGGGGTCCTGTGCTGTGGCAGGTTGGTCCTCTCTGCACACCTTTATCAGGTTCTATAACCTGGACCTGGAGCCCACTCCAGGGTCCCAGGTCCTGCAGGGCTATTGGTGTGTGGCGGCATGGATATTGACATTTCCATAGTGTCAGCCCTGATGCAGCATCGAGTTCCCTTGAAAGAGAATTACACCAGATTACTTATAGTTACTTGCCGGTTCCCTGCAAAGGGAGCTAGATGCGGCGTCAGACCCGAGCATCCACTCGTGCTTACTTCAGACAAATAGAAGCTGTAATGTGACGTAGATGTATGTATATGGACTTGCTGGTGTGTAATCACTTTGTCATGTGTTTTCCTGAGGCATTAATTTGGTGTGCGCGCACACAGAGCTTCAGCTACATCTTCTTCAAAGAAGAATTCCCCTTAGCGTCAGCCCTGACACAGCATTGAGTTCCCTTCTCAGTAAACCGGGTTACATACGTAAGCTGGTGTATGTTTTTATACAGAATTAAGGGACTGATGTTTAAATAGTCACATAATTCTGTAAGAGAAGGGCTGAGTTTTTTTTGAGCTTTTATTATTATTATTATTGTTGTTAATTACACTAGCAGCTGTAAGTTTAACATGCTTGTGTTGCAATTCTAAAGACACTTTAAGAGCTTTGAGTTCTCCTGGAAGGTGTGAGTCTTTACTGTGTGTGTGTGTGTGTGTGTGTGTGATTCTTACCTGTGACATCGTTCAGCCTGACGAGGTGATATGAGACATTGAAGTGTAAATTAATCTAAATGTTAATGTGTGTCTCAGTGTTAATGATTAAAGACATGGCAGTGTCTCCTGAAGCTCCTGGATATAAATTTTATCTAAGACACTTTTCTGAACTCACGGTCATTGTCATGAATGATTTGGAAATTCTTCACCGAGGCCTGAGTGACTCTGCCATGGAAGTTCAGCACATATGACTGAGTGTCATCGTTCCACACCGGCGTCTTGTTGTGGAGCTCGATCACACTCTCAGTGCTCTTATTCTGCCAGCGAGCCAACAGTGTCTCATGCTCCTGCAGGAAACAAGACAGATGTGAGTCAGTTGCGAGACAGTCATGACACAGACATAAGATGAATTTGAGACAGATGTGAGACAGACATGACACAGACATGAGACCAATCTGAGACAGCTGTGAGACAGACATGAGACATGTGAGACAGATGTGGAGGGATTTGTTTTTTGCTGTGAATCTGTATGTTTTAATAAAGATGAAGAAACACTCACATTTCGTGGTCTAATGCAGACCCTTTCATGATCCATGTTCATTCCAGGAATAATGACACTCATCTTCCGAGGACCTTTAAACCCCAACACATTGGTCTCCTGAAGGAAAGAAACAGCATGAATTTTTTTTTTCTTTTTTGTTTATTTTATGTATTTACTTGTTTATTTATTCATATACTTTTTAAATAATGCTGTAAATGTAAATGTGTTTGTGTCTCTGTGTAGTGTGTGGGGGGGGGGAGTATATTTGTGTGTGGGGGGGGTGTTTGGGTTTTGGGTGTTTTCTCATTCCTTTCTCAGAGAACTGGGTTGCATGTAACCTGGTGTAGATTTCCAAAGGAAATGTTTTCAAATTATTTGCATTTATTTAAACTGAAACTGATGTTTTTTAGCCTAAAGGCAGAGTAGAGCATTTGTTCTGTTTCTCTTACGCTTGCTAAGATTTATTATTGTGTTAAATGGTAATATTCACTCACATAGCAGATGGCTGCTAGCTCCTGCCTCAGGTCACTGGCCTCTAAGCTGGACGTGCTCTTCACTGGGTTCGTCCCGCTGTCGTAAACTGTAAACTTGGTTCCCATGAGGTTGGACCTGAGCATCAGAGGAACAGAACATTTGCTCTTTACTTCTCTGAAATTTTAACTTCATTTCTCCTTCAGAAAAAAACTCAATTGGAGCAGAAAATGAATGTCCTAATAAGGCTACTCTTGAAAATAACACACTTTTCTTCGAGTTGTGAATAATTAATAAAAGCAGTGAGATGATGAATCTTCCATCCCTGTAAAAATGAGACATAGCTCCTCTAAACCACAGCCCAGAAATAGTAAGTGTTCTATAATAAAGATCAGTGTGTCTGAAAGAGAAATCTCCTGAACTCTGTCTTAAATCTATCCCATAATAATGCTGAAGCAGATGGATCTGACTTTCAAAGCAGCTGCTGAACTTTAAAACTTCTCACAGTTCAGAGGACTTCCGTTCTAACACATTGTGAGTCAGTATAAAGCAGTGAGTAGGTTTCATTTCTAGATCATTCAGATTAATCAGGACACTATTGGGTTTCTATATGTAGAGTATCATGAAAAGGGTGATGGGCTGAGGTCAGAGTTCACATCTCTCCATAACCGCTCTGCTAACCCAAGAGAAAACAGCACAACTACAGCTTTTTATTAAAACACTGTATAAACTTTATACTGTAAACTGCAACAATACAATTATAACAATGAAAAAAGACATCAGTGTCTTATGAGCCATTAAACACTGTCTGTCTGTCTGTCTGCATGTCTGTCTGTGTGTGTCTGTCTCTCTGTCTGCCTGTCTTATTGTCTGTCTGTCTGTCTATCGGTCCAACTCTGTATGAAAGCTGACTCTTTTTATTTTAACAGAATTTCATTTCCTCAGAATATTTCATTTTAAATAATTTTTACAATCATCTGTGTAGGAGAAATGATTTAATTTGATGATAAAGTCTTAGAAACTTCTCTACTCCTCAATAAAATGCCAGGGTAATAAATGTACATGAATTATGCAATTTTAATATGTTTAACATTGCTTATGGTTTTGTTTTTAGTTTCATGTTTTCTTGATTAGCATGGAGCTGTAGTAACAATCAGCTTTACACCTCACTCATCAGACCTTTTTATTCCATCTGTATTATTGTAGGGGAACACGGTGGCTTAGTGGTTAGCACGGTCGCCTCACACCTCCAGGGTTGGGAGTTCGAATCCTGCCTCCGCCTTGTGTGTGTGGAGTTTGCATGTTCTCCCCGTGCCTCAATGACAATTTTGACAATTTATTTATATAGCACAAATAATTTCAGCTTCCGTCGACCAATGTGCTTTCCATTAGGTCATTAAGAACATAAAAAACACACAACAAACAAACAGAAAATCGTACAAACATCCCATCAGCCATATGCTTTTGAAAATAAAAACGTTATTAGCCTGGACTTAAAAATATTAAGAGAAGAGGCTTGTCTAATGGACAGTGGCAAGGCGTTCCAGAGCCTGGGGGCAGCAATATACTGTAAAAAGCACGATCTCCCCTGCACTTAAGCCTCGACTTTGGAGTAAACAATAGATCCTGGTTGGAAGACCGAAGGGATCTATTAGGTTGATACTCAGTCAGTAACTCACTGAGATGGGGGGGACCAAACCATTCTGAGATTTATAAACGAGGAGCAAAATTTTAAAATCCACTCTAAAACAAACAGGCAACCAGTGTAGTGAGCGTAGAATAGGAGAAATATGCTCCTATTGGCACTCCATATGGGTTGGCACTCCGTCCAGGGTGTATCCTGCCTTGATGCCCGATCACGCCTGAGATAGGCACATGCTCCCCGTGACACGAGAATAGTTTGGATAAGCGGTAGAAAATGAATGAATGAATGTATTAGTGTATGTATTATAATCAGATGGTTCTGTGTTGTGAAACTTTTATTTATTTATTTATTTATTTGGCTGAATGAGATTATAGGAGTCTCTCTAAATCCTTTAAGGAAATGGAATTAGTAAAAGTCATACTAAAGGACATCAGGTCCGTAGCACAGATGTGTGTGGATGAGGAGCAACAGGATGAAGGTCCACTGTCAAACTTAATCCATAGCCTCAATCACTGACATCACAGAGATCACTCAGAAAGGGAAAATGGAGTGACAAGAGAAGAGAGAACTTCAATGTTTTAGGATCTGAGGCAGATAGAAGTTGATTTTAGACCTTCCAGGGCTGTTTTGTACCACACAACACTATTTAAGCACTTCACAGACACCTTGGTCTTCTCCTGATGGTTTCTTTAGTTTGGCTAGCCATCATCTCACTGTTACACTTGTACCTGCCCAGTTTGATCCCGGGTTGATTTCTTCCTACCCTGCATTGTCCTGTTTGTCTGAGTTTCTGGACTATTGGACTATCTGACTTTGATACTTGTGTTTATTAAAAGCTCTTAACTTGAACTGTAGTTTACTGCATTTGGGTTCTGATCTCTCATTTCTGACAGATAAAATAATCCAAAATGGTATAATGAGTTCCTAGAGTTGAGAAAAACAACAAAAGGTCAAAGAAAGAAAACAATTCTGACTAAAAAAGACTATAAAACATATAGTTTACTATGAAACAACAGGAGTCTCATCCTGAGAAAACTCACAAACACATAAGTAGGTAAGATTTATTATTTATATATTTATACATTTTAATCTAACTTAAATTCTACAAACGTTCTCATTTCCACCTGACAGGAATTCTAAGGCCATGTCTCATAATTGACATGAACGTTTCCATGACAACACTAGTGCTAAAAGAAAGCAGGAATGAGGTCTTGTACAGCTAAGGAGTGAATCAGCAGGATTGAAGGCTATGATGGTGAATCTGTTCATGTTTGTAGACAGAAAATAAAGCCTGACTGAAATAGTCACGCTAATTAATAAAGCTGTGGTGATCAGCATGATGTCAGCCATGAATATGTTAATGAGTTTGTTGTGCACGCTTTAAAGTTTGCTTTATCCTCCTCATAATTACATTGTTACTGTGAAAATGAGACACGCCCACATTTCCATAGATGGTCTGGGAACAGACACGCCCACATTTCCATAGCTGGTCTGGGAACAGACACACCCACATTTCCATAGCTGGTCTGGGAACAGACACGCCCACATTTCCATAGCTGGTCTGGGAACAGACACGCCCACATTTCCATAGCTGGTCTGGGAACAGACACGCCCACATTTCCATAGATGGTCTGGGAATAGACACGCCCACATTTCCATAGATGGTCTGGGAACAGACACGCCCACATTTCCACAGATGGTCTGGGAACAGACACGCCCACATTTCCACAGATGGTCTGGGAACAGACACGCCCACATTTCCACAGATGGTCTGGGAACACACACGCCCACATTTCCACAGATGGTCTGGGAACAGACACGCCCACATTTCCACAGATGGTCTGGGAACACACACGCCCACATTTCCACAGATGGTCTGGGAACACACACGCCCACATTTCCACAGATGGTCTGGGAACAGACACGCCCACATTTCCATAGATGGTCTGGGAACAGACACGCCCACATTTCCATAGATGGTCTGGGAACAGACACGCCCACATTTCCATAGATGGTCTGGGAACAGACACGCCCACATTCCCATAGATGGTCTGGGAACTCATATTTCAAGCCACTGGTTCCTCTTTAGTTTTTAACTTTCTTCTGCTCCAAACATTATGAAGGTTCTATCAGCAGGTCTAGTTTCTATCATTTCCTGTGTTTTATTGTGTTCTGCTTCTGCTTTGTGTCAATCTGCTTATGGAATTTAAAGCTTGCCTGAGTTTCCCGATGAAGCTCTCGCCACCTCTTGACAGGTCAGTGGGGTCGATGGAGATCAGGTAGTTGGAGGTTTTGCTCTTCTTTCTCTTTCTACCAGCTAAAAGGAACATCTACAACACAACAAGGGGCAATTTAATGAACCACTGAATAAAATAGAATACATTCATATTAATAAAATATGCAGCAGGTCTGAGCGATGATGGTTCAGACGTTTCATCATCACACCTCAGTGTGTGAGAGATTTTACTATCTGAGGCAGTGTTCTAAATAAATACACTGATTCTCAGTAGAGGCAGAAACACAGCATTTTCAAAATGCTTTTCAGTCTGCAAGAGCAAAATAAACCCCTTCATTTATTCTGCAAACTCAAAATTTTCTGATTTAATGAATATTCATGAAGATTAGGAATGTGCTTCATGAATATTAATGAGGTCAGCCAATCTCAGTGAAACCAGACTCTGAGCTTGGGACGTGTTTCATAGAAACTCACAAATTGTTTATAAAAAAATATGAAAAAGTATTTACTACTTGAAAATTTTGGCATTTTTAAATATAAACAGGAGTAAATCTCTCTCTGATGAATGAAAATGGCTCATTTTTAATTTGTGCTTGTGGCTCGTCATCAGTGTCTCTGTTGCCCCTTTGAGTTTGAGTGCTGGTTCGGAGCCTAATTTAGAACCAGTTCTTTCTTTTTAGACAGCCAAAGCACCGGCTCTGAACCAGGAAAAGTGGTTCTTAAGTAGCACCAAAATGCTGCTGGTCTAGACTTAAGAACCGTTTGTGTCAGGGGCTGTGGGAGGGGCTGTGGGAGGGGCTGTGGGTGGGGCTGTGGGCGGGGCAACTGTTAGCACATGTGATAATGTACCTTAAGTATACTAATGTTTAATACACTTTTACTTTACCGCAATATGATCAATTATCAGCACACATGATAGTAGTTAGCTACATGCTAAGGCTAACTTTTTTCTGTGTTAATGATAAAATAACGTTATGTACTTTCTCCATTACAACCTCCGTTTATACAGATTACATGGAGCTGCACGTACACGTTGGATTCGCTGCGTTTGGGTGTTAATGTAGGTTCACAAAGCCATGAGCATTAACAGTAAAGCAACATCCGCCATTGTTGTTGATGATGTGTTTGCCGCCGCTGCGCTAACGTTGCTGTGTAACGTGACACGTATACAGTGACGTCAGACTCGGCTCTGTGATGCTCTCTAACTGATGGAAAGGCAAACCGGTTCTTAGAAGGTTCGCCATTGGAACCAACTTTGAACCAGCACCAGCACTAGCTCTGAACCAGCACCCGGTTCTTTTTGGTGGAAAAGGGGCACTTCTCATATAATGAGAAAAGAAGTGTTTGTACTTCTGTTCAGATGTACTGTATCAATACAGGAACACAGCAGCGCTGGAGGCCTTCAAACAAAAGCTCTTTGATCAAATAAAGACAAATGGACAACTTTTCTCACCTTCTTGCCATCTTCTCTTTCGAGATGGAGGTAGTAGGTTGGGTACATTCCCCGGTCCATTCCTTTTTTATCCCGTGTGATCCTGCATTTGATAGTGACCCCCTGTGGTGCTGGCCTCAAGGTGAACTCCTCCAGATCTCCCACATCGATGGATGGCTCATTTGTCACCAAAGTTGAAGCTGAAGCTGTTTCCTGCAAGTGTGTATATATATATATATAAAACACAGACAGTTTTTGTTATTCTATTTATGTTTATATCTATATACACAGAATAACCAGCTTTATTCAGTCCAAAGCCAGTGCATGAGGCAGAGGAGACAAACAAATGAGCTCAGTGTGACATTTTTAGACACAGAGCTGAATCCAGGACAGATTTTAAACATGAGAGGAAGTGCATACACTCTCACACACATACACACACATACACACACTCATACATACACATACATATACATACACATACATATACATACTCACATGTACACATACACACATATACATACACATACATATACATACTCACATGTACACACATACGCACACACACGTACACATACACACACGTGTACACGATGTGACGTAGTGAAATGTGTTTTATGACTGTTCCTTGTAGTGAAAAGAGAAAGTGCAATAAATGGATAAATAAGGAAAGACAAAATAAACAATAAACATAGATCTAGGATCTTAGGATAAATACAAAGTACAAAAAGTAAGAAGAAAAAAACAGATCCGTACAATGTGCAATGAATGGGGTCGGAATGCAGATAAGTTTGTTGAATATAACTTACATAATTTAATATGTAAAGTGACCAGTGTGAAAAGTGATATGTGCAGTGTGAGGTAGTAGTGTCATGTGTGAGTAGGAGTCCATATAGACCTGGTTCTAGATGTACTGTTGGTTGAGGACTCCGATGGCCTGTGGGAAGAAGCTCCTCCTCATTCTCTCTGTGTTTGCCTTCAGGGAACAGAAACGCTTTTCAGACGGCAACAGAGAAAATAGTCCGTTGTTGGGATGGCTGGGGTCCTTCACGATCTTCCCTGCTTTTCTCCAGCACAGCTTGCTGTAGATCGACTCCAGTCAGCTCAGTGCAGATGGTTCATACGGCTGACCGCACCACTCTCTGGAGAGCTTGTCTGTCCTGCTTGGTGCTGTTCCCAAACCAGGCTGTGATGCTTCCCATCAGGATGCTCTCAATGGTGCAAGTGTAGAAAGTTTCTAGCACCTTATGGGGCAGTTTGAAGTCCCTTAAGCATCTGAGGTGGAATAGACGCTGCCGAGCCTTCATTACCAGAGTGTCGATGTGACAGGACCATTACAGATCCTGCAAGATGTGAACACCCAGGTAGCCAAAACTGTTCATTCTTTCCTCTGTAGTCCCATTGATTGTTAACAGATGGTACTTTCTCTTCTGCTTCGTGCTGAAGTCCACTATAAGGTCCTTCGTTCTGCTGGCATTGAGAAGGAGTTCATCTGGCACTATGTCTCCAGGCTCTTAATCTACTGTAGGTATGCAGTCTCATCGTTGTTGGAGATGAGGCCCACCACAGCAACAAACTTGATGCTAAACTTGATGTTGGTGTAGCTGGTAGTGGCCACACAGTCATGATTGTACAGTGAGTACAGCAGGGGGCTCAGTACACAACCTTGTGGGGCTCCAGTGCTAAGGATGAGGGGGGGTGAGACATGTTTTCCCACCCGAACTGCTTGTGGAAGGTGGATATAAAGTGACACAGAGAAGGACTGAGTCTCAGTTGTGTGCATGAAATTATGGTATTAAATGCTGAACTGTGGTCTAAAAACAGCATTTTCCCCTTTTCTGCTGTCCAGGTGGCTCAGGGTGGTGTGGTAAAGGTATGCAATGGCATCCTTGGTGGAGCAGTTGGGACGGTATGCGAACTAAAGGTTCTAGTGTTAAGAAGGTGTTCAGCTTCATAGAAGGTGTTCAGCTCATCTGCCAGAGAAGTGTCCGCATTCACTGCTCTGGAGGATACTCTGTCCTTGCCACATGCTCCTGGAGCCCCAGTGTTGGAACTGTGTCTCCAGTTTCTTCCCGTAGCAACGCTTTGCATCTATCACTGCTCTGCGCACGTTGTAGGATGCAGCTTTATAGTCATCTATGTTCCTGGTGGTGAGCCCCATGCAGCGGACCAGGATTTCTGAGAAGGTTTTATTCACCCACAGCTTCTGGTTGGGAAACATCCTGATGATGGTTTTGTGAACTGTATCAACCGCTACTTACCCGATAAGTGTCCAGCGCTCAACCTCCCTCTGAAACAGGTCTTCTCGTTTTAGCCTTTGTTTGTATTTAGGCATGAGGAAAATAGTGGCATTGTCTGATTAACCAAACAGCAGACATGATTGAGCCTTGTAGCTGTCTCTGTATGGAGTGTAGCAATGGTCCAGTGTCCGGTTGCCCCTGGTGGGGCAGGTGATGTGTGTGGAGATTTGGCAGTACACGCATGGCACTCTTAAAATACCCTGCCACAATGAGTGCAGCATCCTTGTGCAGTGTTTGTTGTGAGGTGTAAGCCTTATGTAGGTCCCATAATGCAGTGTTTGTGCCTGCCTGAGGTGGAATATACTGTAAGCAGCACTTACTATGACTGAACTACACTCCAGAGGAAGGTAGAAAGGGCGACAATTAACGCTTAGAATTTCCAAGTTGGGTGAACAGGATTGTGAGAGAGGAACAATGCTCACACTGTCGCACCAGCTGTTGTTTACCATCAGACACACTCCACCACCTCTTGTCTTCCCTGATTCCATTGTCCGGCACCGCTGGGTTCAGCCATGTCTTGGTGAAGCAGAGAAGATTCCAGTCCTGAATGTCCCTCTGGAGCTTTATCCTGGCCCTGAGGTCATCAGGCTTGTTTTCCAGAGACTGAACATTGGCTAAAAGGATACTAGACACGGGAGCCCTTTATGCCCGTGCTCACAGCTTGTTCCTGATGCCGACTCATTTCCCTCATAGTCACCGAATCACATCGCATCCGTTGTTATTCCTCAGGACCTGGTGAGTTTGTTGTACACCAATAGAAATGAGTTTCTCTGTAATACTGTATGTAATAATGGGCATAGTGAAAAAATTTAGCTGTCTGGGGTGGGAAAAAAAAGCAGCCAACATCACCATCTTGGTTAAAAATACGCACATAAACACACATACACACACACATACATATACACACACAAAAACACACATATACACATACACACACCAGTCAAGTCAAGAAGCTTTTATTGTCATTTACACCATATATAGCTGTTGCAGTACACAGTGACATGAGACAACATTTCTCCAGGATCAGGATGCTACATAGAACAAAGTCAGGGCTAAGGACAATCAATACAAGACTCAACTCAAACGCTCTACACGGCGAGAGTTTAGAAACTGCTGGGTTTTTGTTTTCACAGAGACGTGACTCAGTGACAGAGTTCCGTACACCACCATTCAGCTAGATGGGCTCACCTAGTAACAGAAATGCAGCTCCGTGCGGTAAGACTCGTGGTGGTGGTGTGTGTGTTTACATCAACACAGAATTGTGCAAGAACTCTGTGCAGGTTTCTAGTTACTGTTCATCACTAGTAGAGTTTGTGACTGTTAGATGCAGGCCACTTTATTTACCACAGGAATTCACCATGGTTTACATTATCAGAGTGTAAATTCTCCACAGTGCTAAAGCTAAAGAGGCTCTATGTGAACTCTATGAGGCTATTAGCGATCTGCAGAATGTTCACCCTGAAGGACTGTTTATCATCGCCGGAGATTTCAATCATGCAAAGCTCAAATCAGTGCTCCCTAAATTCCATCAGTATGTGGACTTTGCAATGAGAGGGAAAAAGATGCTGGAGCGTGTTTACACAAACATTGTTTACACATACACAAAGCCCCGCCCCCACCTCGGCTACTCAGACCACATGTCTGTTATGCTAATTCCAGCATACAGACCACTCGTCAGATGTTCTAAACCAGTTCTAAAGCAGGTGAAATCCTGGCCAGCAGAAGCCACCTCTGCTCTTCAGGACTGCTTTGAGTGCACTGACTGGAACATGCTGCAACCAACAGCGACTCCGTCAACTTGGAAGAGTCTCCAAGAATATGACCACACGCTCCAACCAGAAGCCGTGGATGACTGCTAAACATTTTCCTGAGCAGCGCTGTTGTTCCTATGTGCCTCAAGACAACCACCGTTGTCCCCATTCTGAAGCAATCTACAGTGTCCTGCCTCAATGACTATCGTCCTGTCACACTCACACCCATCATTATGAAGTGCTTCATGAGGCACATCAAGACCCAGTTACCACCCTCACTGGACCCCCTACAGTTTGCGAATCTTCCAAACCGCTCCCCAGACAATGCCATTGCCACGGCCCTTCATTTAGCCCTCACCCATCTGGACAATAAAGACACTTATGTACGAATGCTGTTCATAGACTTTAGTTCAGCATTAAACACAATCATCCCTCAGCACCTGATTGGGAAGCTGATCCTGCTGGGACTGAACACCTCCCTCTGCAACTGGATCCTGGACTTCCTGACTGGGAGACCTCAGTCAGTCTGGATCGGGAACAGTATCTCCAGCAGCACCACACTGAACACTGGAGACCCTCAGGGCTGTGTGCTCAGTCCACTGCTGTTCACCTTGCTAACTTACAATCAAGTTTGCCGATGGCACGACTGTGGTGGGTCTCATCGTCAAGGATGACGAGTCAGCATACAGAGAGGAGGTGCAACAGCTAACTAATTTTAAATTAAATTAATTTTAAACTTTAATTGTATGTATTCATTTATTTATTTTTATTCTTAGTTTTCCTTCTTCTTCTTAATAATAATAATAATAATAATAATAATAATAATAATATATTTATTTATTTATTCATTTTTTCTCTTCAGTTGAAAATAAATTGAAATTGAATTTGAAGTTACCATAGTTTAGGTGAGAACGGAGACATGAGTAACTCTCCACAGAGAGTGAAAGTGCACCTGAACTCTGCTGTACCTTGTTGGACTTCTTGCTGGTGGCTGAGCCTGGTCTGGTGTTGCTGTTGAGTTGAGAAGAACTGGAGCTCACTTCTTCATCATCATCATCATCTTCCTCATCAAAATTCATGCTGCTGGAGATACCTGTAGAACCATCAAGACTTTCTCATTTCATAGTCATTGAACATAAACTTTAAAAATACTGCAAACATCACACCGGGTCTTCTGACTGCTTCAAGAAATAAATTTCTGCTTCTGCTGTGGAGTTAATGTGAGATTTGTGATGGTTTGCTTCTGTGTTCGTGTCCATTTTTATGAAAGTGATCTCTTCTTCAGGAGGAACATCTGCACCATTTTTCTCTCCTGCGTTTTAAAATTTTAATTCCTTCCTAAAAAAGGTGTTTAGCATCTACAGGTTCCTCAGCATGTAAGCGGATCAGTTGTACCTTTCTTCAGCATCGTGACCCTCAGGTCCTGTTTGCTCTGAGAGACGGCTTTGCTCTGGACCTCAGTTTCACTGTCATGTCCAGCAGAATGTCCCACTGTGAGGATCTGGATCTGGCTGCTCAGTTCCTGGGCCTCGTCCTGGAATGCGGCTGGTCCGTGAGTTCCTGCAATATGACCAAAACACAGACAGACGAGCAACTGATGGTCAACCTCAGAGCCTGATCCACTCACACACATGCTGAGACAAGCACACACACACACAGTTTCACATGCAACACACACACACGGTTTCACACAAAGACATGTGCAAAAAAAAAATGTTAAGATGTTCAGCATACAAAAAGTCCAAAGAACACAACACTGGTGACCGCTGTGCACCTCTGACCTTCACACTGATCTTCTAATGCAATCTCAGCTAATCGCTGCTCCTCTTCTGTGAGGTTCTCCTGTCAGAGAGATTTTGTGTTTCTCTGAGCAGAGAAACATTATGTCCCTAATGTTCCTGTCCAGCAGTCGCTCAAGCACTTCAGACCTCAATTACACCTCCAGTCAAGACATGTTAAAAGAGCAGGTCTGCTGAAACCCGAGGCAGACGTGCAGGAGCTCAGCCTCTCACACTCTCTGGAGGACATCTCACTTCTGCAGGAGTGATGTGATTGAAGGATAATTGTTGTGGCATTTACAGAAAAATGACCACCAACATGGCTGATGTCCCTGAGAGAAGATCTAACAGACCATTCGATTTAATAAAACACAAAACTCAAGTGAAAATGATGAAAAGAGAGAGAGAGAAAAAGAAAGAAAAAAAAATAAAAGATTGAAATAGACAAGTAAGAGATTCAGAAAATTCACAAGAAAAAATATATCTGAAAAACAAAACCATGTTAAATAAAATCTGTAAATCAACAGATTTTAACATGTAGTATTTTTGTCTCCTAAAAGTAAACCAACATTTAGAAAGCTGAGAAAAAGTAAGTATACCCCTGTAGAGCTGATAGATAGATAGATAGATAGATAGATAGATAGATCGATCTACCAGATTTGAATCATTACATATTAATCCAGTTTACACTGATTCATTATTCTGATTCATAATACTGATTCATTTCAATGATTCATTACACTGATTCATTACAATGATTCATTACACTGATTCAATACAATGATTCATTACACTGATTCATTACAATGATTCATTACACTGATTCATTACAATGATTCATTACACTGATTCAATACAATCATTATACAGATGCATTTAGTAATTATACTAAATTCTTCTATTTTTTGACACACATCTACTTTAAAATTCTAATTTAAAAAGTTTTATTCTCTATAATTTACTTTGAAAAACTAAATAATAAATTATATAGAAATATAAAAAAAAACTATTTTACATAAATATTATATATTATATAATTCTATATTATTTAGTGTTTATTAAACATGGGAATGTTAAAGGTGTAAAAGTGCTGGATCAGAAGGTCATGTGTTCATCTCCCAGCTGCTGGGACCCTGAGCAAGGCCCCTAACTCTCAATTACGCAGTTGTATAAAATGTAGTTTTTATTTAAGTTGCTCTAGATAAGGGCTTCTGTCCCACACATTTAACACGACAAAATCATTTTTAGTCTGACTAAAGTTTTATTCTCTGTAAGTCTAATCAAGTCTAATGCTGATTTCTTGATGAGACGTCAAAAAACCTAAATGCTATAGACACTAGGGATATGCACGAGATTAGACACTAGGGATATGCACGAGATTAGACACTAGAGATATGCACGAGATTAGACACTAGGGATATGCACGAGATTAGACACTAGGGATATGCACGAGATTAGACACTAGAGATTAGACACGAGATTAGACACTAGAGATATGCACGAGATTAGACACTAGGGATATGCACGAGATTAGACACTAGGGATATGCACGAGATTAGACACTAGAGATATGCACGAGATTAGACACTAGGGATATGCACGAGATTAGACACGAGATTAGACACTAGAGATATGCACGAGATTAGACACTAGCGATATGAACGAGATTAGACACTAGGGATATGCACGAGATTAGACACTAGAGATTAGACACGAGATTAGACACTAGAGATATGCTCGAGATTAGGCACTAGAGATTAGACACGAGATTAGACACTATAGATTAGACACTGGTTTATACAGTAAGAGAGATTAAATGCAAGCCTTTTCACCAGGACATCATTATTGTGAGAAACTTTCTCATTACATTTTCAAGACATTTTTATTTTCACACATACACACACACACACACACACACACACACACACACACACACACTTTTGTTTTAACACATTTTTACCCCGATGTTACACAGAAAGTGTTAAAGCAGCACTATGTGTGTGGTGTTAATGAACAACTCGTGGTTAAGTGTAAAATAAGAACATCTCAGCTGAAGTTGATGTCAAACTACTGCAATCTTCCCACAACCTCAGTAGTGATCCGTGTACATCAAGACCTCTAACAGGTTATAATAAATACATTTGTTATTTTTCAGCTGATTTTCAGTCGTCATTGCTGCTTTCTTTCACTTCTTGAGCTGTTTTAGTATCCTGATGCAGAAATTCCACTAAAACTGACTCATTGTTTATAAATCGCTAATTCCCAAAATTTAAAAAAAGAAAGTGTAGTTTTAAAACTGTGAAGTTCTGGTCATGTCAAACACACACACACATACACACACACACACACACACACACACACACACACACACACACACACACAGCATGAAGGTCCGCCCACTGACCTTTGTGCTTGCCCTTTTTCTCCTTCTTGGTGCTGCCCGTCTGTGGGGTCAACGTGAGTGGCTTGGATTTTTTAGCTGAACATGGAACCTGAACCTCCGCTACAGCCTTGTCCTCCTCCTGCTCAGCTTCTTGTACTACAGGGAAGGAGGTGAGGAGCACCATGGGAGAAACACAAACACCAGACACAGTGGAGTCAGTGTGAAAATAAAGGTGAAGTTAGAACTTCGATCTTTATGATAATATTTATTAGTTAGCATTATGTTGAGAGAGTGATGAGGAACTGAAGTGGCTTCTGTTTAAAGAAGGTTTAAGTGATTACAAGAACAAATAATGTTTAGTAATTCAGCTACACAGCTTCTCTGGAGCTTCTCTGGAGTTATCTTAAAGACTTCACACTGATGTACAGACCTAAAATAATTATAAATACAATAAAATAAAAAATTAATAAAATCAGCAGGAGCTCAAAACATCCTGCACCAAACAAAAACCCCAAACTCGTACTGTCTAATCACACAGGCCTGTTTAAATCTGATCACCTTTAAATCAGACAATGAGATCCCGACAGTCAGTGATGTGGAGAGAGGAAACGGAGAGGAGAAGAGAAGGAGGATGTGAGGAGAAGGAGACGTGGATGGAAACATTACACTATACACCTTGTAAAAGTTTTAGTTTTTAATAGATTTCACACATCACTGTGTAAATATTAAAGAGAAATTCTTCCTCAGCTCAGATGCTGTTGTTTTCCTGCCAACACATTTACATTTATTTTTATACATTTTCTAACTCTAGTATAGAGAGGAACCTGAAAGATAACACTGAGGTTTCTACCGTGGTAGATGGTGCTGCTGTTGCTGCTGAGGTAGGACTCGACAAGTGGCGCCTGCTCCTCACACTGTCGCGTCCTGCGGGTCCGAGAGCGACCGTCCAGGTTTGACTGCACCATCAGGGGCTCCTGACGCTTCTTCTTCTGCTTCTGCTCTAACAGAGCCCTCTGGAACATGAACAAGCACACATAAGCACTACATTACTCTCACTCTTTCTCTGAGAGAGCTTCATCCTGATCTAGGTGGATGTGGAGGCAAAACACACACACACACACACACACACACACACATTAACCCAGAATTGAAACCAGTCATACAGCATCTCTCATGTCACCACCATAACACACACATCATCATCAGGCTGCTGAGAACTTCTACCTGAAAAACCAAGTGAAGGTTCATGGATGGAGTCTGAATAGTGTTCATAATTCCTAATGATGACACTTACTGTATACGGAACAGCTGACATTTATACACAACAAAAACAGAACAATATTAGGTTCAGGGAAATTAAATGCTGATTTCTTTTCCCAAAATAAACTGTAAGCTTTTCACAGTATGTGCTGTTAAAGGAACACAGTAAAGATGGTTAAAGACCTCAACTAGCACTTCCTCTCTGTTTGTTGTATGTATGTATTTATATAAAATAATAATAATAATAATAATAAAACAAACTTTGAATAATGTTTTAGACTCATGGTATATTAAGTATGTAACCGAGTGAACCAGAGTTAATGTGTCCAATGATAGAGACTTAAGGACTTTTGTACGTCGCTCTGGATAAGAGAGTCTGTCACATTACAGTCAGACTATATCTCTACACGTACACACTCACTGTGGCTCAAAACCTTTAGCAAACTTTAAAAACACAACTTCACCTGCTCACACACACAGACATACACACACACACACACACACAAACACAGTCTAATTTCCTTCCTAAAATTACAGGGATTACTCATACTCATACAGGGAGTACTCACTCATACACAGACACACACACAGACACACGCACTGACACACACATATACACAGACACACACTGACACACACATATACACAGACACACACACACACTGACATACACACACAGACACACACAGACATGCATAAACATACACACACGCACCGACACACACATAAAACAGACACACATACACACTTGACACACACATATACACAGACACACACATACACACACTGACACACATATACACATAGACACACAGACATATACAAGTCACCCCAAGAAGCTTTTATTGTCATTTACACCATATCTAGCTGTTACAGTGACATGAGACGACGTTTCTAAGGACTTAGTTAGTCAGTCCTAGATACATAAAGTGTATCTGTACAACCTGGTGTACACAGTGTAGGACAAGATAAACAAGACAGACAAGACAGTGCAGGACAAAAGACAGTGCAGGACAAAAGACAGTCAGGACAAAAAATACAATACAATAAACAGAAACAGCACCAGTGTAAATATTGTGTGTCCAGTCAATATCACGTGTGCAGAAATACTGTAATGAACATATTATTATAGCAGTAACATGAGATAATGTTAAAGTTTTGTGCAAAACAGCAATCAACTGAAATGTGAGACAGTGTGAGGCTGAGAAAGTCCAAAGACATGCATGGTAGGTTGATTGGCATCTCTGGAAAATTGTCCGTAGTGTGTGATTGTGTGAGTGAATGAGAGTGTGTGTGTGTGTGTGTGTGTGTGCCCTGTGATGGGTTGGCACTCCGTCCAGGGTGTATCCTGCCTTGATGCCCGATGACGCCTGAGATAGGCACAGGCTCCCCGTGACCCGAGGTAGTTCGGATAAGAGGTAGAAGATGAGTGAGTGAATGAATTGAATCACAAGCAGGTGAAGCTGTCTTGTAGTTCGTGATCGCCTGTATGCTGTGTGCTACTGATGTGCTGCCATCTTGGATCTACACAGACACAGACACACAAATATGTGTGTATATGTGTGTGCATGTGTTTGTCACCTGGGACTAAAATAATTGACACACACAGAAACACACATACACACAATTATTTGAGTCCCAGGTGATGAATCATGAGCTGAAGTCTCACCTGTCTGTCCAGTTTCTGCTGTCTCAGGTTACTGCACTCATCATCCAAGGTGCTGCAGAGACACAGAACGAAACAAGACCTTTTAACCCTTAAAGTCCTGAGTGTCTACTTTCATATGAGACACTTTCATTAACCAACACTGTGGAGTGGGACATGACATTCACTGCTGAACACACACACAACAGGAGGAACAAGAGTTAAAATAATAATTATATAAAATAATATGTTTATTTCTGTAAAGCTCAGTGTCCACTGTATCACTATACAAATAAAGTTAATTTAACTGAACTGTGTCATACACACACACACACACACACACACACACACACACACACACACACACACACACACACACATACACACACACACACACACACACACACACACATACACACACACACACATACACACACACACACACACACACACACACACACACACACACAGTCATAGTTATATACACACACAGACACACAGAGAGCCACTCACATTTACACACACACACACACAGCTATACACACACAGTCAGCCACTCACATGTGCACACACACACACATACACTCATATAGACATGCACATTCAGCCACTTACATGTACACACAAATAAACACAGACATACACAGTCAGCCACTCACATGTACACACACAGACACATACACACACACAGTCAGTCACTCACATGTACACACACACACACATACAGACACACACATAAACACACACAGACACACAGTCAGCCACTGACATATACACACAGACACACACATATACACACAGACACAGTCAGCCACTCACATGTACACACACACACACATACCGTATATACACACACACACACACAGACACACAGAGAGCCACTCACATACACACACACACACATATACACACACAGACACAGTCACACACACACACACATACACAGACACACAGAGAGCCACTCACATACACACACACACACATATACACACACAGACACAGTCAGCCACTCAAATACTAAAGGTGGTTGTCCCGTATCTTTGTCCTGGATCCTGGACTTCCTGACTGTGAGACCTCAGTCAGTCCGGATCGGGAACAGCATCTCCAGCACCACCACACTGAACACTGGAGACCCTCAGGGCTGTGTGCTCAGTCCACTGCTGTTCACCTTGCTGACTCATGACTGTGCAGCAATGCACAGATTGAACCATATCATCAAGTTCGCCGATGACACGACTGTGGTGGGTCTCATCAACAAGAACGACGAGTCAGCTCTCCCCCCATCCTGACCATGTTCTACAGAGGGACCATTAAGATCATCTTGAGCAGCTGCATCACACACACCCCTCACACACTCTTCACCCCACACCCCCCTCACACACTCTTCACCACACACACCCCTCACACACACTCATTACATCATACACACCCCTCACACACACTCTTCACCCCACACACCCCTCACATACACTCCACCCTCCTGCCATCTGGAAAAAGGTACCAAAGCATTCGGGCCTCACGACCAGACTGTGTAACAGTTTCTTCCCACAAGCCATCAGACTCCTTAATAACTGTACTGTACTGAGCACAATGTTCACACACACATCACCTGTATGGACTGCACAGACCTACACCAAATACACACACTTCCAATATACATCCATCAAACTGTTTACACACTGTTTTTGCTCTTTGCACACACTGTCTCACATTTCAGTCGTTTACTGTTTTGCACAATACTTTACATTATCTCAGGGACCTGCTGCTATAACACTGTGTTCATTACAGTATTACTGCACATGTAATATTGTTGGACATACAGTATATACACTGGTCACCACTGTTTCTGTTTATTGTCTTATGTGTATTGTCTTTTTGTATTGTCTTGTAATTTTTTGTCCTGTACTGTCTTTTGTCCTGACTGTCTTTTGTCCTGCACTGTCTTTTGTCCTGCACTGTCTTTTGTCCTGCACTGTCTTGTCTGTCTTGTTTATCTTGTCCTACACTGTGTACACCAGGTTGTACAGATACACTTTATGTATCTAGGACTAACTTACTAAGTCCTTATAGCTCTGTGTGTGTTTTATGTAGCTTCATGATCCTGGAGAAACGTCGTCTCATGTCACTGTAACAGTTAGATATGGTGTAAATGACAATAAAAGCTTCTTGACCTGATTCTTGATCTTTAATAAATAGGCTACAGTTAGTCCAAAATGCAGCTGCCAGAGTTCTCACTAGGACAAGAAAGTATGACCATATAACCCCAATTTTATCATCTCTACACTGGCTACCTGTTAAGTTTAGAACTGATTACAAACTGCTGCTACTTACGTACAAGGCTCTTAATGGTTTAGCTCCCATGTATATAACTAGTCTTCTAACACGTTACAATCCTTCACGCTCTCTGAGATCACAAAATATCTTGCTAATATTATGAACAGCAGCTACATTAATCCCTCTTCACTGCTTCTCTCTTTCTCCCCATCCCGAGGCATCCAGACATGAAGATTTTGGACCTCCACTGAGACGAGGCCGACTCTGAGAATCCTGAGACATCTAGAGATCTACCAGCTCCAGTTAGACTATGTTATACTAAAGAGGAGATGTAACTCCATGTGGTCTTTGAGGACAACAATCTCCTCATCAATACAACATTTATCAGACTGTATATTTATAATCACACCCCCAGTGTCACCCAGATGAGGATGAGGTTCCCCTTTGAGTCTGGTTCCTCTCAAGGTTCCTTCCTTTACCATCTAAGGGAGTTTTTCCTCCCCACAGTCACCTGAGTCACCTCAGACTTGTTCATTGGGGATAAATACAAACACATTTAAATATATCTAATATTAATCTTGTATTTTGTATAATATTAATCTTTATATTATTCTTTATAATAATCTTCTGTTCTATGTTTATGTTCTGTAAAGCTGCTCTGAGACAAAGTCAATTGTAAAAAGCGCAATACAAATAAACTTGAATTCGAACTTGAACTCTCACACACTCACATATTTACACACACACACACACACACACACACACACACACACACACACACACACACACACACACACACACACACACAGTCAGACACTCACATGTACAAACATACACAGACACACAGTCAGAAACTCACATGTACACACACACACACACTGATTTTTGTTCTGGTTTTCATTCACAGAGATGTGAGACATGATGACGTGCTGCTATGTTAATAAGACAAGTCACCGGAGGTTCTCTTTCAGGTTCTGTAGTAGCCACTGGTCTTTACACAGCCTTTGAACTGTCCCTGGTTCTCATCTATTTCCTTCTAATCATATGAGACATGCTGAAATGTTCATGCTGAGCTTCTGAGGAGGAAATGAAGCATGATGGATTTGAATTGATCTCAGAGTGTATTAGAGGATTAGACAGCTTACATTTTGTAGTGGTGTTAATTCTGTAGCTAAAGGGTTGTTGAGTCAGTACTGAACATCGTGTTAAAGACTTTACTCACACCAATAGGCACCTTTTTATTTCTTTTTCACAACAAATGTAATTTACATTAATGAAAGAAGACATCATACTTTATATCCATTTATTGTGACGTTAATGAAACATCTCAGAAAGAAGAAAAGACATTAGATATTAACACTTCATTAACACCGCACGACTGTACACAGACACCCACATGTACACATACAGACACACACAGACACACACACAGTCAGCCACTCACATGTACACACACACATACACACAGTCAGCAACTCACATGTACACACACACACACACACAGTCAGCCACTCACATGTAAACACACACACACACACACACACACACACACACACACACACAGACACAGTCTGCCACTCACATGTACACACACACACACACACAGACACAGTCAGCCGCTCACATGTACACACACACACACACACACAGTCAGCAACTCACATGTACACACACACACCCACACACACAGACACAGTCAGCCACTCACATGTACACACACACACACACACACACAGTCAGCCACTCACATGTACACACACACACACACACAGCCAGCCACTCACATGTACACACACACAGTCTACCACTCACATGTACACACACACACACACACACACACACACACAGTCTGCCACTCACATGTACACACACACACCCACACACACAGAGTCAGCCACTCACATGTAAACACACACACACACACACACACACACACACACACACACACAGACACAGTCAGCCACTCACATGTACACACACACACACACAGCCAGCCACTCACATGTACACACACACAGTCTGCCACTCACATGTACACACACACACACACACAGTCTGCCACTCACATGTACACACACACACAAACACACACACACAGACACAGACACAGTCTGCCACTCACATGTACACACACACACACACAGTTAGCCACTCACATGTACACACACATACACACAGTCTGCCACTCACATGTACACACACACACACACAAACACAGACACAGAGTCTGCCACTCACATGTACACACACTGTGTGTGTGTGTGTGTCTGAGTGAGTGAGTGAGTGTGTGCGTGTGTGTGCATAAGCATGTGTGTGTATTTCTAGTTAGCCCACATAGCAGATCTCAAGCGGTTTCTGGGTTCCAGAATCTCAGATCATATGCTGTAATAATCTGATACTAAAACTTCACACCACCCACTGAACACACGACTACTCCATCAGCAGTAAGTGATAATCACATCATTACTGCCATCAGCGATGGTCTCTGAAGGTAAGACCGGTCTCTATGAGCTCTAATAACACTTTAAGTCGAGTCTGAGTTACAGGAACGAGATGGAGATGAGACCAATAGCACATGTGGCCAGCTGTGGAAGATGTAAACGTGAAAATATAACAAAGTCACTTGAAATGTTCAGCTGCTATATAACTCAACACACAGACATAAAGATGTAAGTTTATACTGGAACTTTACAAAGTTGGTCACAGAATTGATGTGATGGTCTCACGGAAGGTCAAGTAGATATTTCACTTGTGTTTATTCAATTCATTTCAGTTCGATTTATTTATTTAATGCTTTTAACAATTCATATTGTTTTACAGCTTTACAGAAGAAAAGAAACAAAATAAACTAAATATATTATTTATCTCTAACATTTATCCCTAATGATCGAGCCTGAGGTGACGGTGGTGAGGAAAACCTCCCTGAGATGATATGAGGAAGAAACCTTGAGAGGAACCAGACTCAGTAGTGAACCTCATCCTCATTTGGGTGACACTCTACAGTAAATAATGTAAATGTAAATAATGTTATTGTAAATAATGTCAATGTATCTCAGGTGCCCTGTGATGGGTTGGCACTCCGTCCAGGGTGTATCCTGTCTTGATGCCCAATGACGCCTGAGATAGGCACAGGCTCCCCGTGACCCGAGGTAGTTCGGATAAGCGGTAGAAGATGAATGAATGAGTGAATGAATGAATGTCAATGTAAATAATATTCTTCCTACAACAGTTTATAGTTGAGTGAACTAATGGATCAGCACAAACTCTGAGTTCACCACAAACTCAACACTGATTCCTTCCTTCTGAAGTCTTCAAATGATCTCTGATGAAGACCAGAACACACAACTGACTCCAGCCAGGAGTAGACCATCAGGATTGATGAAGCAGGTCCAGAAAAAGAGGCACTCGGTTTATGACAAGGTTTATGAGAAGATCAAGACCCTAGATTTGTGTTCTCAAGAGCAAGTTATTATTTACTACTCAATAACTTTATTAAAGTTTATTAAAGTCTTTTTAAAGTATCTTTGTTATCCAGGTAAAAGGTACAATATAACAGATTATTATTATTATTATTATTATTATTATTATTATTATTATTTATTGTTGTTATTATGGTGATGATGTAATGCTATTGTGTTGACAGATTGTATACATTATAATAAGTAAGATGTTAAAGATGTTCCAGTGTACGGTGAACATGAGCACTTCACAAACACTTGTACATCTTGATGAGTTTTTGTATGTTTTATGGTCACGTGTTAGTCTGGAGTCAAGACTTTAAACTGTTCTCCTTTAACTTTGCTAAAAATGAGTGTCTGAACAGCAGAAATGAAGCATGTGGGACTAAGAGCTGATCTGGAGTCAGTGGTTTCACAAATCTTTATCTGAGAGCAGTGACTAATAAACCTCTAATAAACATGTAAATTAGTGTAAATTTGAGGTAAACGGAGTATAATTCAGAATGTGGATTGTCCTAGCTGATCTGGGAGCAGTTCCTTCTCAGGTCCTAACCTGCTGAACATGTGCTCAAAATTTAGCAACTGATGGAAATTTGAACAAAAATCCAGAACAGCAAGATCATCTTTCACTTTAGATGCACAGGTAGCTGAGACGATCCTTGTTTCATAACTCTTTTCTTTGATCTTTTTTTGTCTCTTCTTCGAGCTGCACTTCAGCCCCTGTGAGATTTTCTGTGAGGGTTCTGAAGCCTACACAGCAGCTCCCAAAATAGTTCTTTCTTTTAAAAGAGAGGAGCGAGAATAAAACGCCCAAATGAACACTAGAGATGTTGTTCAGAACAGGACACGTGCAGGGACAATCGTTACATACAGAACAGAAGACAAGCGCTTGCTCCCTGATGCAATCTTTCAATAAACAAGTGATGGCAAATGAACTGTGTAACTTATAGCAACCAGGAGCCAATGAGAGACGAGAAGCAGTGCAGCCATGGCAATGAGGTTCTCCTGGAAGCAGCAGCAGCAGCAGCAGCAGCAGCAGCAGCAGTGTTGGTCTGAGCAGCAGCTCCTCAGACTCACACAGAGAACAGACACTGATCCCTGTTTCACCCACAGAGAAGAAAAGTGCTCATAACCCTGACTTCATCCTTTACGCATTAAATAGGAAACTCTGAAAGATCCCTGAAGTGGGAGCATGTTGGAAAAGAAGGAATGAACCCCAGATTCTTCAAGTGTGTAAAATTCAAACTCATTCAAACTCAGATGAAAAACGTGGACTCGTCGGCACAGACATCGCTACACACACATGGAAGTTCGTTCCGGTGTCAAGAATAAAACAAGTTGAACAGAAAAGTGCAGCAACCAACAACTGCTTTAACGAAGGTTTCTAGCTAAAACAATTTGACACAATATGAAGCTCTGAAACATCCGTGTGCTCTGAATGCATCAGACACACACACACACACACACACACACACACACACACACACACACACACACACACCAAACCAGACATCAGACTGGAGCTCTAACATGCTGGAGCAATGAAGGCCATTGTACCTGTACGGAATCCAGTCGGCTGAGTGTTTGGAGCTCATATCTCACACTGTCGATGAGTCGCTGGATGAAACGGGGGCTGGGAAGCGCTGAGGCAGAGCGACGCAAGACAGCTGAGGATTCGGAAAGAGAGACGGACGACCATTGTCTGAATTTCTCCTACGGATCTGACGCTAATCTTCAGCCTCTGTTGTTCTGCAGCTGGAGCTCAGCTTTTCCTTCTTCTCATTCTGTGTGCTGATCTTT